>NW_027667640.1:3460000-3465000 GCF_963924665.1 Micromys minutus | reverse complement strand
CCCTAACCCTAACCCTAACCCTAACCCTAACCCTAACCCTAAACCTAATCCTAACCCTAACCTTAACCCTAATCCTAACCCTAACCCTAACCCTAACCGTAACCATAACACTAAACTCTAAACCCTAAACCTAATCCACCCTAAACTTTAAACAATCCTAAACCATAAACCTTAGACCCTAAATCCTAAATCTAACAATAAACCTAAACCTAACCCTAAATCTAACCCTAAACCTAACCCTAACCCTAAACCCTCCCTGACTTTTACCCTAACCCTAACCCTAACCCTAACCCTAAACCTAACCCTGACCCTAATCCTAACACTAACCCTATTTCTAATTCTAACCCTAACACTAATCCTAAACTTAAACCTAACCCCCTAATAATAACCCTAACCCTAACACTAACCCTAACCCCTAACCCTAACCCTATCCCTAACCCTAACCTAACCCTAAACCTAACCCTAACCCTAACCCAAACCCTAACACCAACCTTCTAACTTTTACCATAACCCTAACCCTAAACCTAACCCTAACCCTTACCATAACCCTAACCCTAACCCTAACCCCATCCCTAACCCTAACCCTAACCGTAACCATAACACTAAACTCTAAACCGTAAACCTAATCCACCCTAAACCTTAAACAATCCTAAACCATAAACCTTAAACCCTAAACCCTAAATCTAACAATATACCTAAACCTAATCCTAAATCTAACCCTAACCCTATCCCTAACCCTAAACCTAACCCTGACCCTAACCCTAACCCTAATCCTAACACTAACCATAACCCTAACCCTAACATTAACCCTAACCTTAACCCTAACCCTAACCCTAACAATAACCCTAACCCTAACTCTAACCCTAACCCTAACCCTAACCGTAACCATAATACTAAACTCTAAACCCTAAACCTATTCTACCCTAAAGCTTAAACAATCCTAAACCTTAAACCTTAAACCCTAAACCCTAAATCTAACAATAAACCTAAACCTAACCCTAACCCTAACCCTAAACCTAAACCTGACCCTAACCCTAACCCTAATAATAACACTAATCATAACCCAAACACTATCCCTAACCCTAACTCTAAACCTAACCCTAAACCTCACACTATCTCTAATCTTAACACTAAACCCTAAACTTTAAATCTAACCCTAACCCTAACCCTACCCTTAACCCTAACCCTAACCATATCCCTAAACCTAACCCTGACCCTAATCCTAACACTAACCCTATTTCTAATTCTAACCCTAACACTAATCCTAAACTAAAACCTAACCCCCTAATAATAACCATAACACTAAACCTAACCCTAAACCTAACCCTAACCCTAACCCTAACACTAACCCCTAACCCCTAACACTAACCCTAACCCTAACCCCTAAACCTAACCCAAACCCTAACCCTAACCTTAACCCTAACCATAACCCTAACCCTAACCCTATCCCTAACCCTATCCCTTACCCTAACACTAACACTAACCTTAACCCTAACCCTAACCTTAACCCTCACCCTAAACCTCACCTTAACCCTAAACCTAACCCTAACACTAACCCTAACACCCTTAATCCTAAACCCTAAACCCCGAAAAACCCTAAACACTAATTCCAAAAGCACCCTAAACCCTAAACTATAAACACTAAACGCTAAAAAACCCTAAACCCTAAACCCTAAACACTAAACACTAAACAAGCCTAAACCCTAAAACCATTAACACTATACCCTAAACAACCCTAAACCCTTAACACTAAACATTATACCCTAAACCCAAAACACTATACAATCTTAAACCCTAAACCTTAAAATATCCTAAATCATAAATCCTGAACAACCCTAAACACTAAATCATAAACAACCCTAAAAAACCCTAAACAACTCTAAACGCTAAAACCTAAACAACCCTAAACATTAAACAATCTTAAACGCTAAACCCTATACCCTAAACCTAAACCACCCTAAAACTTAAACAATCCTAAATCCTAAACCTTAAACCATAAACCCTAAAATTTAAACCTTAAATCTGAGAATAACCATAACCCTAAACCTAACCCTAAACCTAAACCTAACCCTAACCCCAACCCTAACCTTAACCCCATAACCCTAACCCTAACCTTAAGCCTAACATAACCCCATAACCCTAACTCTAACCCTAACTCTAACCCTAATGCTAACCCTAACCCTAACCCTAAACCAAACCCTAACCCCTTAAGCTTAATCCCTAAATCCTAAACCCTGAACAACCATAAATCCTAAACCCTGAACAACCCTAAATCATAAACCCTGAATAACCCTAAACACTAACCTCTAAACAACCCTAAACAACCCTAATCACTAAACCATAAACAACCCTAAACACTATATCCTAAACAACCCTATACCCTAAACCTTAAACACTAAACCCTAAATAACCCTAAACCCTAAACCATTAACACTATACCCTAAACAACACTAAACACTAAACCCAAAACAACCCTAAACTTTTAACCCTAAACACTATACCCTAAACAACCCTAAACCTTAAACAATCCTAAACTCTAAACCCTAAACCCTTAACCTAAACCACCTTAAATCTTAAACAATCCTAAACCCTAAACCTTAAACCCTAAACACTAAACCCTAAACCCTAAACCTAACAATAACCATAACCCTAACCCTAACCCCTAACCCTTACCCTAACCCTAACCCTAATCCTAATCTTAACCCTAACCCTACCCCTAACCCTAACCCTAATCCTAAACCTAACCCTAAACCTAAACCTAATCCTAACCCTAACCTTAACCCTAATCCTAACCCTAACCCTAACCCTAACCCTAACCGTAACCATAACACTAAACTCTAAACCCTAAACCTAATCCACCCTAAACCTTAAACAATCTTAAACCATAAACCTTAGACCCTAAATCCTAAATCTAACAATAAACCTAAACCTAACCCTAAATCTTACCCTAACCCTAACCCTAACCCTAAACCCTCCCTGACCCTAACCCTCACCTTAACCCTAACCCTAACCCTAAACCTAACCCTGACCCTAATCCTAACACTAACCCTATTTCTAATTCTAACCCTAACACTCATCCTAAACTTAAACCTAACCCCCTAATAATAACCCTAACCCTAACACTAACACTAAACCCTAACCCTAACCCTAACCCTAAGCCTAACCCTAACATAACCCTAACCCTAACCCTAACCCTAACCTTAACACTAACCCCTAACCCTTACCCTAACCCTAACCCTAACCCTAACCCTAACCATTACCCTAACCCTAACCCTAACTCTAAGCCTAACACTAACCGTAACCATAACACTAAACTCTAAACCCTAAACCTAATCCACCCTAAACCTTAAACAATCCTAAACCATAAACCTTAAACCCTAAAACCTAAATCTAACAATAAACCTAAACCTGACCCTAAATCTAACCCTAACCCTAACCCTAACCCTAACCCTAACCCTAAACCTAACCCTGACCCTAACCCTAACCCTAATCCTAACACTAACCATAACCATAACTCTAACCCTAACTCTAACCCTAACTCTAACCCTAATGCTAACCCTAACCCTAACCCTAACCCTAACCCTAACCCTAACCCTAACCCCTTAACCTTAATCCCTAAATCCTAAACCCTGAACAACCATAAATCCTAAACCCTGAACAACCCTAAATCATAAACGCTGAATAACCCTAAACACTAACCTCTAAACAAACCTAAACAACCCTAATCACTAAACCATAAACAACCCTAAACACTAAACCCTAAACAACCCTATACCCTAAACCTTAAACACTAAACCCTAAATAACCCTAAACCCTAAACTATTAACACTATACCCTAAACAACACTAAACACTAAACCCAAAACAACCCTAAAACCTAAACCTTAAACACTAAACCTTAAACAACCCTAAACCCTAAACACTAAACCCTAAACAACCCTAAACTTTTAACCCTAAACACTGTACCCTAAAAAACCTAAAACCTTAAACAATCCTAAACTCTAAACCCTAAACCCTTAACCTAAACCAACCTAAATCTTAAACAATCATAAACCCTAAATCTTAAACCCTAAACACTAAACCCTAAACCCTAAACCTAACAATAAAAATAACCCTAACCCTAACCCCTAACCCTTACCCTAACCCTAACCCTAACCCTAATCCTAACCCTAACCCTAACCCTAACCCTAACCCTAACCCTAACCCTAACCCTAACCATAACCCTAACCCTAAACCTAATCCTAACCCTAACCTTAACAATAATCCTAAACCTAACCCTAACCCTAACCCTAACCGTAACCATAACACTAGACTCTAAACCCTAAACCTAATCCACCCTAAACCTTAAACAATCCTAAACCATAAACCTTAGACCCTAAATCCTAAATCTAACAATAAACCTAAACCTAACCCTAAATCTAACCCTAACCCTAACCCTAACCCTAAACCCTCCCTGACCCTAACCCTAACCCTAACCCTAACCCTAAACCTAAACCTAACCCTGACCCTAATCTTAACACTAACCCTATTTCTAATTTTAACCCTAACACTAATCCTAAACTTAAACCTAACCCCCTAATAATAACCCTAACCCTAACACTAACCCTAACCCCTAACCCTAACCCTAACCCTAACACTAACCCTAACCTAACCCTAACCCTAATCCTAACCCTAACCCTAACCCTAACACTAACCCCTAACCCTTACCCTAACCCTAACCCTAACCCTAAGCATTACCCTAACCCTAACCCTAACCCTAACCCTAACCCTAACCCTAACCCTAACCCTAACCCTAACCCTAACACTAACCGTAACTATAACACTAAACTCTAAACCATAAACCTAATCCACCCTAAACCTTAAACCATCCTAAACCATAAACCTTAAACCCTAAACCCTAAATCTAACAATAAACCTAAACCTGACCCTAAATCTAACCCTAACCCTAAACCTAACCCTAAACCTAACCCTGACCCTAACCCTAACACTAATCCTAACACT
>NW_027667640.1:3392500-3457500 GCF_963924665.1 Micromys minutus | reverse complement strand
TAAACCTTAAACCCTAAACCCTAAATCTAACAATAAACCTAAACCTAACCCTAAATCTAACCCTAACCCTAACCCTAAACCTAAACCTGATCTAACCATAACCCTAATCCTAACACTAATCATAACCCAAACACTAACCCTAACCCTAACCCTAAACCTAACCCTAAAACTCACACTATCCCTAATCCTAACACTAAACCCTAAACTTTAAATCTGACCCTAACCCTAACCCTACCCTTAACCCTAACCCTATCCCTAAACCTAACCCTGACCCTAATCCTAACACTAACCCTATTTCTAATTCTAACCCTAACACTAATCCTAAATTAAAACCTAACCCCCTAATAATAACCCTAACACTAAACCTAACCCTAACCCTAACCCTAACCCTAACCCTAACACTAACCCCTAACCCCTAACACTAACCCTAACCCTAACCCCTAACCCTAACCCTAACCCTAACCTTAACCCTAACCCTAACCCTAACCCTATCCCTAACCCTAACCCTTACCCTAACACTAAAACTAACCTTAACCCTAACCCTAACCTTAACCCTCACCCTAACCCTCACCTTAACCCTAAACCTAAACCTAACACTAACCCTAACACCCTAAATCCTAAACCCTAAACCCCGAAAAACCCTAAACACTAATTCCAAAAGCACCCTAAACCCTAAACTATAAACACTAAACGCTAAAAAACCCTAAACCCTAAACCCTAAACACTAAACCCTTAACAAGCCAAAACCCTAAAACCATTAACACTATACCCTAAACAACCCTAAACCCTTAACCCTAAACATTATACCCTAAACCCTAAAACACTATACAACCTTAAACCCTAAACCTTAAAATATCCTAAATCATAAATCCTGAACAACCCTAAACACTAAATTATAAACAACCCTAAAAAACCCTAAACAACTCTAAACGCTAAAACCTAAACAACCTTAACCATTAAACAATCTTAAACGCTAAATTCTGTACCCTAAACATAAACCACCCTAAAACTTAAACAATCCTAAACCCTAAACCTTAAACCATAAACCCTAAATTTTAAACCATAAATCTAAGAATAACCATAAGCCTAACCCTAACCCTAAACCAAAACCTAACCCTAACCCCAACCCTAACATTAACCCCATAACCCTAACCCTAACCTTAAGCCTAACATAACCCCATAACCCTAACTCTAACCCTAACTCTAACCCTAATGCTAACCCTAACCCGAACCCTAACCCTAACCCCTTAACCTTAATCCCTAAATCCTAAACCCTGAACAACAATAAATCCTAAACCCTGAACAACCCTAAATCATAAACCTTGAATAACCCTAAACACTAACCTCTAAACAACCCTAAACAACCCTAATCACTAAACCATAAACAACCCTAAACACTAAACCCTAAACAACCCTATACCTTAAACCTTGAACACTAAACCCTAAATAACCCTAAACCCTAAACCATTAACACTATACCCTAAAAAACACTAAACACTAAACCCAAAACAACCCTAAAACCTAAACCTTAAACACTAAACCTTAAACAACCCTAAACCCTAAACACTAAACCCTAAACAACACTAAACTTTTAACCCTAAACTCTATACCCTTAACAACCCTAAACCTTAAACAATCCTAAACTCTAAACCCTAAACCCTTAACCTAAACCACCCTAAACCTTAAACAATCCTAAACCCTAAACCTTAAACCCTAAACACTAAACTCTAAACCCTAAACCTAACAATAACCATAACCCTAACCCTAACCCCTAACCCTTACCCTAAACCTAACCCTAACCCTAATCCTAACCCTAATCCTAACCCTAACCCTAACCCTAACCCTAACCCTAAACCTAACCCTAACCTTAACCCTAATCCTAACCCTAACCCTAACCCTAACCCTATCCCTAACCCTATCCCTAACCCTAAACCTAATCCGAACCCTAACCTTAACCCTAATCCTAACCCTAACCCTAACCCTAAACCTGACCCTTACCATAACCCTAACCCTAACCCTAACTCCATCCCTAACTCTAACCCTAACCATAACCATAACACTAAACTCTAAACCCTAAACCTAATCCACCCTAAACCTTAAACAATCCTAAACCATAAACCTTAAACCCTAAACCCTAAATCTAACAATAAACCTAAACCTAACCCTAAATCTAACCCTAACCCTATCCCTAACCCTAAACCTAACCCTGACCCTAACCCTAACCCTAATCCTAACACTAACCATAACCCTAACCCTAACACTAACCCTAACCTTAACCCTAACCCTAACCCTAACCCTAACCCTAACTAAAACCCTAACCATAACCCTAACCGTAACCATAATACTAAACTCTAAACCCTAAACCTAATCCACCCTTAAACTTAAACAATCCTAAACCATAAACCTTAAACCCTAAACCCTAAATCTAACAATAAACCTAAACCTAACCCTAAATCTAACCCTAACCCTAACCCTAACCCTAAACATAAACCTTACCCTAACCCTAATCCTAATCCTAACACTAATCATAACCCAAACACTAACCCTAACCCTAACCCTAAACCTAACCCTAAACCTCACACTATCCCTAATCCTAACACTAAACCCTAAACTTTAATTCTAACCCTAACTTTAACCCTACCCTTAACCCTAACCCTAACCATATTTCTAAACCTAACCCTGACCCTAATCCTAACACTAACCCTATTTCTAATTCTAACCCTAACACTAATCCTAAACTAAAACCTAACCCCCTAATAATAACCCTAACACTAAACCTAACCCTAACCCTAACCCTAACCCTAACCCTAACACTAACCCCTAACCCTAACCCTAACCCTAACCCTAACCTTAACCCTAACCCTAACCCTAACCCTAACCCTATCCCTAACCCTAACCATTATTCTAACACTAACACTAACCTTAACCCTAACCCTAAACCTAAACCTAACCCTAACCCCACCCTAACCTTAACCCCATAACCCTAACCCTAACCTTAAGCCTAACATAACCCCATAACCTTAGCTCTAACCCTAACTCTAACCCTAATGCTAACCCTAACCCTAACCCTAACCCTAACCTTAACCCCTTAACCTTAATCCCTAAATCCTAAACCCTGAACAACCATAAATCCTAAACCCTGAACAACCCTAAATCATAAACCCTGAATAACCCTAAACACTAACCTCTAAACAACCCTAAACAACCCTAATCTCTAAACCATAAACAACCCTAAACACTAAACCCTAAACAACCCTATACCCTAAACCTTAAACACTAAACCCTAAATAACCCTAAACCCTAAACCATTAACACTATACCCTAAACAACACTAAACACTAAACCCAAAACAACCCTAAAACCTAAACCTTAAACACTAAACCTTAAACAACCCTAAACCCTAAACACTAAACCCTAAACAACCCTAAACTTTTAACTTTAAACACTATACCCTAAACAACCCTAAACCTTAAACAATCCTAAACTCTAAACCCTAAACCCTTAACCTAAACCACCCTAAATCTTAAACAATCCTAAACCCTAAACCTTAAACCCTAAACACTAAACTCTAAACCCTAAACCTAACAATAACCATAACCCTAACCCTAACCCCTAACCCTTACCCTAAACCTAACCCTAACCCTAATCCTAACCCTAATCCTAACCCTAACCCTAACCCTAACCCTAACCCTAAACCTAACCCTAACCTTAACCCTAATCCTAACCCTAACCCTAACCCTAACCCTATCCCTAACCCTATCCCTAACCCTAAACCTAATCCGAACCCTAACCTTAACCCTAATCCTAACCCTAACCCTAACCCTAACCGTAACCATAACACTAAACTCTAAACCCTAAACCTAATCCACCCTAAACCTTAAACAATCCTAAACCATAAACCTTAGACCCTAAATCCTAAATCTAACAATAAACCAAACCTAACCCTAACTCTAACCCTAACCCTAACCCTAACCCTAAACCCTCCCTGACCCTAACCCTAACCCTAACCCTAAACCTAACCCTGACCCTAATCCTAACACTAACCCTATTTCTAATTCTAACCCTAACACTAATCCTAAACTTAAACCTAACCCCCTAATAATAACCCTAACCCTTTCACTAACCCTAACCCTTAAACCTAACCCTAACCCTAACCCTAACCCTAACCTAACCCTAACCCTAACCCTAACCCTAACCCTAACCCTAACCCTAACCCTAATCTAACCCTAACCCTAACCCTAACCCTAACACAAACCCTAACACTAACCCCCTTACTTTTACCCTAACCCTAACCCTAACCCTAAACCTGACCCTTACCATAACCCTAACCCTAACCCTAACTCCATCCCTAACTCTAACCCTAACCATAACCATAACACTAAACTCTAAACCCTAAACCTAATCCACCCTAAACCTTAAACAATCCTAAACCATAAACCTTAAACCCTAAACCCTAAATCTAACAATAAACCTAAACCTAACCCTAAATCTAACCCTAACCCTATCCCTAACCCTAAACCTAACCCTGACCCTAACCCTAACCCTAATCCTAACACTAACCATAACCCTAACCCTAACACTAACCCTAACCTTAACCCTAACCCTAACCCTAACCCTAACCCTAACTAAAACCCTAACCATAACCCTAACCGTAACCATAATACTAAACTCTAAACCCTAAACCTAATCCACCCTTAAACTTAAACAATCCTAAACCATAAACCTTAAACCCTAAACCCTAAATCTAACAATAAACCTAAACCTAACCCTAAATCTAACCCTAACCCTAACCCTAACCCTAAACATAAACCTTACCCTAACCCTAATCCTAATCCTAACACTAATCATAACCCAAAGACTAACCCTAACCCTAACCCTAAACCTAACCCTAAACCTCACACTATCCCTAATCCTAACACTAAACCCTAAACTTTAATTCTAACCCTAACTTTAACCCTACCCTTAACCCTAACCCTAACCATATTTCTAAACCTAACCCTGACCCTAATCCTAACACTAACCCTATTTCTAATTCTAACCCTAACACTAATCCTAAACTAAAACCTAACCCCCTAATAATAACCCTAACACTAAACCTAACCCTAACCCTAACCCTAACCCTAACACTAACCCCTAACCCTAACCCTAACCCTAACCCTAACCTTAACCCTAACCCTAACCCTAACCCTAACCCTATCCCTAACCCTAACCATTATTCTAACACTAACACTAACCTTAACCCTAACCCTAAACCTAAACCTAACCCTAACCCCAACCCTAACCTTAACCCCATAACCCTAACCCTAACCTTAAGCCTAACATAACCCCATAACCTTAGCTCTAACCCTAACTCTAACCCTAATGCTAACCCTAACCCTAACCCTAACCCTAACCTTAACCCCTTAACCTTAATCCCTAAATCCTAAACCCTGAACAACCATAAATCCTAAACCCTGAACAACCCTAAATCATAAACCCTGAATAACCCTAAACACTAACCTCTAAACAACCCTAAACAACCCTAATCTCTAAACCATAAACAACCCTAAACACTAAACCCTAAACAACCCTATACCCTAAACCTTAAACACTAAACCCTAAATAACCCTAAACCCTAAACCATTAACACTATACCCTAAACAACACTAAACACTAAACCCAAAACAACCCTAAAACCTAAACCTTAAACACTAAACCTTAAACAACCCTAAACCCTAAACACTAAACCCTAAACAACCCTAAACATTTAACTTTAAACACTATACCCTAAACAACCCTAAACCTTAAACAATCCTAAACTCTAAACCCTAAACCCTTAACCTAAACCACCCTAAATCTTAAACAATCCTAAACCCTAAACCTTAAACCCTAAACACTAAACCCTAAACCCTAAACCTAACAATAACCATAACCCTAAACCTAACCCCTAACCCTTACCCTAACCCTAACCCTAACCTTAATCCTAACCCTAACCCTAACCCTAACCCTAACCCTAACCCTAACCCTAACCCTAAACCTAATTCTAACCCTAACCTTAACCCTAATCCTAACCCTAACCCTAACCCTAACCCTAACCGTAACCATAACACTAAACTCTAAACCCTAAACCTAATCCACCCTAAACCTTAAACAATCCTAAACCATAAACCTTAGACCCTAAATCCTAAATCTAACAATAAACCTAAACCTAACCCTAAATCTAACCCTAACCCTAACCCTAACCCTAAACCCTCCCTGACCCTAACCCTAACCCTAACCCTAACCCTAACCCTAAACCTAACCCTGACCCTAATCCTAACACTAACCCTATTTCTAATTCTAACCCCAACACTAATCCTAAACTTAAACCTAACCCTCTAATAATAACCCTAACCCTAACACTAACCCTAACCCCTAACCCTAACCCTAACCCTAACCCTAAACCTAACCTAACCCTAACCCTAACCCTAACCCTAACACTAACCCCTAACCCTTACCCTAACCCTAACCCTAAACCTAACCCTAACCATTACCCTATCCCTAACCCTAACCCTAACCCTAACCCTAACCCTAACCCTAACCCTAACACTAACCATAACCATAACACTAAACTCTAAACCCTAAACCTAATCCACCCTAAACCTTAAACAATCCTAAACCATAAACCTTAAACCCTAATCCCTAAATCTAACAATAAACCTAAACCTGACCCTAAATCTAACCCGAACCCTAAACCTAAACCTGACCCTAACCCTAACCCTAATCCTAACACTAACCATAACCCTAACCCTAACCCTAACCCTAACCTTAACCCTAAAACTAACCCTATCCCTAAACCTAACCCTGACCCTAATCCTAACACTAACCCTATTTCTAATTCTAACCCTAACACTAATCCTTAACTAAAACCTAACCCCCTAATAATAACCCTAACACTAAACCTAACCCTAACCCTAACCCTAACACTAACCCCTAACCCCTAACACTAACCCTAACCCTAACATGTAACCCTAACCCTAACCCTAACCCTAACCCTAACACTAACCCTAACCCTAACCCTATCCCTAACCCTAACCCTTACCCTAACACTAACACTAACCTTAACCCTCACCCTAACCCTCACCTTAACCCTAAACCTAACCCTAACACTAACCCTAACACCCTAAATCCTAAACCCTAAACCCCAAAAAACTCTAAACACTAATTCCAAAAGCACCCTAAACCCTAAACTATAAATACTAAACGCTAAAAAACCCTAAACCCTAAACCCTAAACACTAAACCCTAAACAAGCCTAAACCCTAAAACCATTAACGCTATACCCTAAACAACCCTAAACCCTTAACCCTAAACATTATACCCTCTAACCCTAAAACACTATACAACCTTAAACCCTAAACCTTAAAATATCCTAAATCATAAATCCTGAACAACCCTAAACACTAAATTATAAACAACCCTAAAAAACCCTAAACAACTCTAAACGCTAAAACCTAACCAAAACTAACTATTAAACAATCTTAAACGCTAAATTCTATACCCTAAACCTAAACCACCCTAAAACTTAAACAATCCTAAACCCTAAACCTTAAACCATAAACCCTAAATATTAAACCATAAATCTAAGAATAACCATAAACCTAACCCTAACCCTAAACCTAAACCTAACCCTAACCCCAACCCTAACCTTAACCCCTTAACCTTAATCCCCCAAGGGCCCTAACAACGGCCCTACCAACGGCCCTAGCAACGGCCCTAGCAACGGCCCTAGCAACGGCCCTAGCAACGGCCCTAACAAGGGCCCTAACCACGGCCCTAGCAACGGCCCTAGCAACGTCCCTAGCAACGGCCCTAACAACGGCCCTAGCAACGGCCCTAGCAACGGCCCTAGCAACGGCCCTAACCAGGGCCCAAACAAGGGCCCTAACAACGGCCCTAACAAAGGCCCTAGCAACGGCCCTAACAAGGGCCCTTTCAACGGCCATAACAACGGCCCTAACAACGGCCCTAACAACGGCCCTAGCAACGGCCCTAACAAGGGCCCTAACAACGGCCATAACAACGGCCCTAACAACGGCCCTAGCAACGGCCCTAACAAGGGCCCTTGCAACGGCCCTAACAACGGCCC
The DNA here is from genome assembly GCF_963924665.1 of Micromys minutus. Taxonomy (NCBI): domain Eukaryota; kingdom Metazoa; phylum Chordata; class Mammalia; order Rodentia; family Muridae; genus Micromys; species Micromys minutus. The sequence continues at coordinate 3,449,394 of NW_027667640.1, read as the reverse complement.
TAGCAACGGCCCTAGCAACGGCCCTAACAAGGGCCCTAACCACGGCCCTAGCAACGGCCCTAGCAACGGCCCTAGAAACGGCAGTAGAACGGCCCTAACAAGGGCCCTAGCAACGGGCCTAACAAGGGCCCTAGCAACGGCCCTAGAAACGGCCCTAGCAACGGCCCTAGCAACGGCCCTAACAAGGGCCCAAACAAAGGCCCTAACAACGGCCCTAACAACGGCCCTAGCAAAGGCCCTAGCAACTGCCCTAACAAGGGCCCTAGCAACGGCCCAAACAAGGGCCCTATCAACGGCCCTAGCAACGGCCCTAACAACGGCCCTAGCAACGGCCCTAACAAGGGCCCTAGCAACGGTTCTATCAACGGCCCTAACAACGGCCCTAGCAACGGCCCTAACAACGGCCCTGACAACGGCCCTAAAAAAAGCCCTAGCAACGGCCCTAGCAACGGCCCTAGCAACGGCCCTAGCAAGGGCTGTAACAACGGCCCTAACAAGGGCCCAAAAAACGGCCCAAACAAGGGCCCTAACACTGGCCCTAACAACGGCCCTAGCAACGGCCCTTACAACGGCCCTAGCAACGGCCGTAACAACGGCCCTACCAACGGCCCTAACATCGGCCCTTGCAACGGCCCTAGCAACGGCCCTAGCAACGGCCCTAGCAACGGCCCTAGCAACGGCCCTAGCAACGGCCCTTGCAAGGGCCCTAGCAACGGCCCTAGAACGGCCCTAGCAACGGCCCTTACAACGGCCCTAGCAACGGCCCTAGCAACGGCCCTAGCAACGGCCCTAACAACGGCCCTTGCAACGGCCCTAGCAACGGCCCTAGCAACGGCCCTAACAACGGCCCTAACAACGGCCCTAGCAACGGCCCTAACAACGGCCGTAGCAGCAGCACAAACCACGGCCGTAGCAGCGGCCCTAACAACGGCCCTAGCAGCGGCCCTAACAACGGCCCTAGCAACGGCCCTAGCAACGGCCCTAGCAACGGCCCTAACAAGGGCCCTAGCAACGGCCCTAACAACGGCCCTAGCAACGGCCATAGCAACGGCTTTAACAAGGGCCCTAACAACGGCCCTAACAACGGCCCTAGAAACGGCCCTAGCAACGGCCCTAACAAAAGCCCTAGCAACGGCCCTAACAAGGGCCCTAACAACGGCCCTAACAACGGCCCTAGCAACGGCCCTAACAAGGGCCCTAACAACGGCCCTAGCAACGGCCCTAACAACGGCCCTAACAACGGCCCTAACAACAGCCCTAGCAACGGCCCTAGCAACGGCCCTAGCAACGGCCCTAACAACGGCACTAGCAACGGCCCTAACAAGGGTATTGCACCTGCCCTAGCAACAGCCCTAGCAACGGCCCTAACAACGGCACTAGCAACGGCCCTAACAAGGGCCCTTGCAACGGCCCTAGCAACGGCCCTAGCAACGGCCCAAGCAACGGCCCTAGCAACGGCCCTAGCAACGGCCCTAGCAACGGCCCTAGCAACGGCCCTAGCAACGGCCCTAACAACGGACCTAGCAACGGCCCTAGCAACGGCCCTAGCAACGGCACCGGCAACGGCCCTAGCAACGGCCCTGGCAACGGCCCTAGCAACGGCCCTGGCAACGGCCCTAGCAACGGCCCTAACAAGGGCCCTAACCACGGCCCTAGCAACGGCCCTAGCAACGTCCCTAGCAACGGCCCTAACAACGGCCCTAGCAACGGCCCTAGCAACGGCCCTAGCAACGGCCCTAACCAGGGCCCAAACAAGGGCCCTAACAACGGCCCTAACAAAGGCCCTAGCAAGGGCCCTAACAAGGGCCCTTTCAACGGCCATAACAACGGCCCTAACAACGGCCCTAACAACGGCCCTAGCAACGGCCCTAACAAGGGCCCTAACAACGGCCATAACAACGGCCCTAACAACGGCCCTAGCAACGGCCCTAACAAGGGCCCTAGCAACGGCCCTAACAACGGCCCTAGCAACGGCCCTAGCAACGGCCCTAACAAGGGCCCTAACCACGGCCCTAGCAACGGCCCTAGCAACGGCCCTAGAAACGGCAGTAGAACGGCCCTAACAAGGGCCCTAGCAACGGGCCTAACAAGGGCCCTAGCAACGGCCCTAGAAACGGCCCTAGCAACGGCCCTAGCAACGGCCCTAACAAGGGCCCAAACAAAGGCCCTAACAACGGCCCTAACAACGGCCCTAGAAAAGGCCCTAGCAACTGCCCTAACAAGGGCCCTAGCAACGGCCCAAACAAGGGCCCTATCAACGGCCCTAGCAACGGCCCTAACAACGGCCCTAGCAACGGCCCTAACAACGGCCCTGACAACGGCCCTAACAAAAGCCCTAGCAACGGCCCTAGCAACGGCCCTAGCAACGGCCCTAGCAAGGGCTGTAACAACGGCCCTAACAAGGGCCCAAAAAACGGCCCAAACAAGGGCCCTAACACTGGCCCTAACAACGGCCCTAGCAACGGCCCTTACAACGGCCCTAGCAACGGCCGTAACAACGGCCCTACCAACGGCCCTAACATCGGCCCTTGCAACGGCCCTAGCAACGGCCCTAGCAACGGCCCTAGCAACGGCACTAGCAACGGCCCTAGCAACGGCCCTTGCAAGGGCCCTAGCAACGGCCCTAGAACGGCCCTAGCAACGGCCCTTACAACGGCCCTAGCAACGGCCCTAGCAATGGCCCTAGCAACGGCCATAACAACGGCCCTAACAACGGCCCTAGCAACGGCCCTAACAACGGCCGTAGCAGCAGCACAAACCACGGCCGTAGCAGCGGCCCTAACAACGGCCCTAGCAGCGGCCCTAACAACGGCCCTAGCAACGGCCCTAGCAACGGCCCTAGCAACGGCCCTAGCAACGGCCCTAACAAGGGCCCTAGCAACGGCCCTAACAACGGCCCTAGCAACGGCCATAGCAACGGCTTTAACAAGGGCCCTAACAACGGCCCTAACAACGGCCCTAGAAACGGCCCTAGCAACGGCCCTAACAAAAGCCCTAGCAACGGCCCTAACAAGGGCCCTAACAACGGCCCTAACAACGGCCCTAGCAACGGCCCTAACAAGGGCCCTAACAACGGCCCTAGCAACGGCCCTAACAACGGCCCTAACAACGGCCCTAACAACGGCCCTAGCAACGGCCCTAGCAACGGCCCTAGCAACGGCCCTAACAACGGCACTAGCAACGGCCCTAACAAGGGCCCTTGCAACGGCCCTAGCAACGGCCCTAGCAACGGCCCAAGCAACGGCCCTAGCAACGGCCCTAGCAACGGCCCTAGCAACGGCCCTAGCAACGGCCCTAGCAACGGCCCTAGCAACGGCCCTAACAACGGACCTAGCAACGGCCCTAGAAAAGGCCCTAGCAACGGCCCTAGCAACGGCCCTAGCAAAGGCCCTAGCAACGGCCCTAGCAACGGCCCTAGCAACGGCCCTAGCAACGGCCCTAGCAACGGCCCTAGCAACGGACCTAGCAACGGCCCTAGCAACGGCCCTAGCAAAGGCCCTAGCAACGGCCCTAGCAACGGCCCTAGCAACGGCTCTAGCAACGGCCCTAGCAACGGCCCTAGCAACGGCCCTAGCAACGGCCCTAGAAACGGCCCTAGCAACGGCCCTAGAAAAGGCCCTAGCAACGGCCCTAGCAACGGCCCTAGCAACGGCCCTAGCAACGGCACCAGCAACGGCCCTAGCAACGGCTCTAGCAACGGCCCTAGCAACGGCCCTAGCAACGGCCCTAGCAACGGCCCTAGGAACGGCCCTAGCAACGGCCCTAGAAACGGCCCTACCAACGGCCCTAGCAACGGCCCTAGCAACGGCCCTAACCACGGCCCTAGCAACGGCCCTAGCAACGGCCCTAGCAATGGCCCTAGCAACGGCCCTAGCAACGGCCCTAACAAAGGCCCTAGCAACGGCCCTAACAACGGCCCTAGCAACGGCCCTAACCACGGCCCTAGCAACGGCCCTAGCAACGGCCCTAAAAACGGACCTAGCAACGGACCTAGCAACGGCCCGAACAACGGCCCTAGCAACGGCCCTAACAACGGCCAAAACAACGGCCCTAGCAACGGCCCTAGCAACGGCCCTAGCAACGGCTTTAACAACGGCCCTAGCAACGGCCCTAACAACGGCCCTAGCAACGGCCCTAGCAACGGCCCTAGAAACGGCCTTAGCAACGGCCCTAGCAACGGCCCTAACAAGGGCCCTAACAACGGCCCTAACAACGGCCCTAGCAACGGCCCTAGCAACGGCCCTAACAAGGGCCCTAGCAACGGCCCTAACAAGGGCCCTAGCAACGGCCCTAACAAGGGCCCTAGCAACGGCCCTAGCAACGGCCCTAGCAACGTCCCTAGCTACGGCCCTAGCAACGGCCATAAAAAGGGCCCTAGCAACGGCCCTAGCAACGGCCCTAGCAACGGTACTAACAACGGCCCTAGCAACGGCCCTAGCAACGGCCCTAGCAACGGCCCTAAAAAAAGCCCTAGCAACGGCCCTAACAACAGCCCTTGCAACAGCCCTAGCAACGGCCCTAGCAACGGCCCTCACAACGGCCCTAGCCACGTCCCTAGCAACGGCCCTAACAAGGGCCCTAGCAACGGCCCTAACAATGGCCCTAGCAACGGCCCTAACAAGGGCCCTAGCAACGGCCCTAACAAGCGTCCGAGCAACGGCCCTAGCAATGGCCCTAGCTACGGCCCTAGCAACGGCCCTAAAAAGGGCCCTAGCAACGGCCCTAGCAACGGCCCTAGCAACGGCCCTAGCAACGGCCCTAATAAGGGCCCTAGCAACGGCCCTAGCAACGGCCCTAGCAACGGCCCTAGCAACGGCCCTAACAAGGGACCTAGCAACGGCCCTAGCAACGGCCCTTGCAACGGCCCTACCAACGGCCCTAGCAACGGCCCTAACAACGGCCCTAGGAACGGCCCTAACAACGGCCCTAGCAACGGCCCTAGCAACGGCCCTAGCAACGGCCCTAGCAACGGCCCTAACAACGGCCCTAACCACGGCCCTAGCAACGGCCCTAGCAACGGCCCTAGCTACGGCCCTAGCAACGGCCCTAACAAGGGCCCAAGCAACGGCCCTAGCAACGGCCCTAACAACGGCCCTAGCAACGGCCCTAGCAACGGCCCTAACAAGGGCCCTAGCAACGGCCCTAACAAGGGCCCTAGCAACGGCCCTAACAAGGGCCCTAGCAACGGCCCTAACAAGGGCCCTAGCAACGGCCCTAACAAGGGCCCTAGCAACGGCCCTAGCAACAGCTCTAGCTACGGCCCTATAACGGCCCTAACAAGGGCCCTAGCAACGGCCCTAGCAACGGCCCTAGCAACGGCCCTAGCAACGGAACTAACAAGGGCCCTAGCAACGGCCCTAGCAACGGCCCTAACAAGGGACCTAGAAACGGCCCTAGCAACGGCCCTAACAACGGCCCAACAACGGCCCTAGCAACGGCCCTAACAACGGCCCTAGCAACGGCCCTAACAACGGCCTTTGAAACGGCCCTAGGAACAACCCTAGCAACGGCCCTAGCAACGGCCCTAGCAACGGCCCTAACAACGGCCCTAGCAACGGCCCTAACAAGGGCCCTAGCAACGGCCCTAACAAGGGCCCTAGCAACGGCCCTAGCAACGGCCCTAGCAACGGCCCTAGCAACGGCCCTAGCAACGGCCCTAACAAGGGCCCTAGCAACGGCCCTAACAAGGGCCCTAGCAACGGCCCTAACAAGGGCCCTAGCAACGGCCCTAACAAGGGCCCTAGCAACGGCCCTAACAAGGGCCCTAGCAACGGCCCTAGCAACGGCCCTAGCTACGGCCCTAGCAACGGCCCTAACAAGGGCCCTAGCAACGGCCCTAGCAACGGTCCTAACAAGGGCCCTAGCAACGGCCCTAACAAGGGCCCTAGCAACGGCCCTAACAAGGGCCCTAGCAACGGCCCTAACAAGGGCCCTAGCAACGGCCCTAACAAGGGCCCTAGCAACGGCCCTAGCAACGGCCCTAGCTACGGCCCTAGCAACGGCCCTAACAAGGGCCCTAGCAACGGCCCTAACAAGGGCCCTAGCAACGGCCCTAACAAGGGCCCTAGCAACGGCCCTAACAAGGGCCCTAGCAACGGCCCTAACAAGGGCCCTAGCAACGGCCCTAACAAGGGCCCTAGCAACGGCCCTAACAAGGGCCCTAGCAACGGCCCTCACAAGGGCCCTAGCAACGGCCCTAGCAACGGCCCTAGCAACGGCCCTAGCAACGGCCCTAACAAGGGCCCTAGCAACGGCCCTAGCAACGGCCCTAGCAACGGCCCTAGCAACGGCCCTAACAAGGGCCCTAGCAACGGCCCTAGCAACTGCCCTAGAAACGGACCTAGCAACGGCCCTAACAAGGGCCCTAGCAACGGCCCTAGCAACGGCCCTAGCAACGGCCCTAGCAACGGCCCTAACAACGGCCCTAGGAACGGCCCTAACAACGGCCCTAGCAACGGCCCTAGCAATGGCCCTAGCAACGGCCCTAACAATGGCCCTAACCACGGCCCTAGCAACGGCCCTAGAAACGGCCCTAGCAACGGCCCTAACAAAGGCCCTAGCAACGGCCCTAACAACGGCCCTTGCAACGGCCCTAACAACGGCCCTAGCAACGGCCCTAACAACGGCCCTAAGAATGGCCCTAACAACGGCCCTAGCAACGGCCCTAGCAACGGCCCTAGCAACGGCCCTAACAATGGCCCTAACCACGGCCCTAGCAACGGCCCTAGAAACGGCCCTAGCAACGGCCCTAGCAACGGCCCTAACAAAGGCCCTAGCAACGGCCCTAAAAACGGCCCTAGCAACGGCCCTAGCAACGGCCCTAGCAACTGCCCTAACCACGGCCCTAGCAACGGCCCTAGCCACGGCCCTAACAACGGCCCTAGCAACGGCCCTAGCAACGGCCCTAACAACGGCCCTAGGAACGGCCCTAACAATGGCCCTAGCAACTGCCCTAACAACGGCCCTAGCAACGGCCCTAGCAACGGCCCTAACAAAGGCCCTAGCAACGGCCCTAACAATGGCCCTAGCAACGGCCCTAGCAACGGCCCTAACAACGGCCCTAGCAACGGCCCTAGCAACGGCCCTAACAACGGCCCAAACAACGGCCCTAGCAACGGCCCTAGCAACGGCCCTAGCAACGGCTTTAACTACGGCCCTAGCAACGGCCCTAGCAACGGCCCTAACAAGGGCCCTATCAACGGCCCTAACAAGGGCCCTAGCAACGGCCCTAACAAGGGCCCTAGCAACGGCCCTAACAAGGGCCCTAGCAACGGCCCAAACAAGGGCCCTAGCAACGGCCCTAACAAGGGCCCTAGCAACGGCCCTAACAAGGGCCCTAGCAACGGCCTTAACAAGGGCCCTAACAACGGCCCTAGCAACGGTCTTAGCAACGGCCCTAACAACGGCCCTGACAACGGACCTAACAACGACCCTAGCAACGGCCCTAACAACGGACCTAGCAACGGCCCTAACAAGGGCCCTATCAACGGCCCTAACAAGGGCCCTAGCAACGGCCCTAGCAACGGCCCTAGCAACGGCCCTAACAAGGGCCCTAGCAACGGCCCTAACAAGGGCCCTAGCAACGGCCCTAGCAACGGCCCTAGCAACGGCCCTAGCAACGGCCCTAACAAGGGCCCTAGCAACGGCCCTAACAACGGCCCTTGCAACGGCCCTACCAACGGCCCTAGCAACGGCCCTAACAACGGCCCTAGGAACGGCCCTAACAACGGCACTAGCAACGGCCCTAGCAACGGCACTAGCAACGGCCCTAACAACGGCCCTAACCACTGCCGTAGCAACGGCCCTAGCAACGGCCCTAGCTACGGCCCTAGCAACGGCCCTAACAAGGGCCCTAGCAACGGCCCTAGCAACGGCCCTAACAAGGGCCCTAGCAACGGCCCTAACAAGGGCCCTAGCAACGGCCCTAACAAGGGCCCTAGCAATGGCCCTAACAAGGGCCCTAGCAACGGCCCTAGCAACAGCCCTAGCAACGGTTTTAACAAGGGCCTTAACAACGGCCCTAGCAACGGACTTAGCAACGGCCCTAACATCGGCCCTGACAACGGTCCAAACAACGGCCCTGACAACGGACCTAACAACGGCCCTAGCAACGGCCATAACAACGGCCCTAGCAACGCCCCTAACAAGGGCCCTATCAACGGCCCTAACAAGGGCCCTAGCAACGGCCCTAGCAACGGCCCTAGCTACGGCCCTAGCAACGGCCCTAACAAGGGCCCTAGCAACGGCCCTAGCAACGGCCCTAGCAACGGCCCTAGCAACGGCCCTAACAAGGGCCCTAGCAACGGCCCTAGCAACGGCCCTAGCAACGGCCCTAGCAACGGCCCTAACAAGGGCCCTAGCAACGGCCCTAACAAGGGCCCTAGCAACGGCCCTAGCAACGGCCCTAGCAACGGCCCTAGCAAAGGCCCTAGCAACGGCCCTAACAATGGCCCTAGCAACTGCCCTAACCACGGCCCTAGCAACGGCCCTAGCAACGGCCCTAACAACGGCCCTAGCAACGGCCCTAGCAACGGCCCTAACAACGGCCCAAACAACGGCCCTAGCAACGGCCCTAGCAACGGCCCTAGCAACGGCTTTAACAACGGCCCTAGTAACGGCCCTAGCAACGGCCCTAACAAGGGCCCTATCAACGGCCCTTACAAGGGCCCTAGCAACGGCCCTAACAAGGGCCCTAGCAACGGCCCTAACAAGGGCCCTAGCAATGGCCCAAACAAGGGCCCTAGCAACGGCCCTAGCAACGGCCCTAGCAACGGCCCTAGCAACGGCCCTAACAATGGCCCAAACAACGGCCCTAGCAACGGCCCTAGCAACGGCCCTAGCAACGGCTTTAACAACGGCCCAAACAACGGCCCTAGCAACGGCCCTAGCAACGGCCCTAGCAACGGCCCTAACAACGGCCCAAACAAGGGCCCTAGCAACGGCCCTAACAAGGGCCCTAGCAACGGCCCTAACAAGGGCCCTAGCAACGGCCTTAACAAGGGCCCTAACAACGGCCCTAGCAACGGCCTTAGCAACGGCCCTAACAACGGCCCTGACAACGGTCCAAACAACGGCCCTGACAACGGACCTAACAATGGCCCTAGCAACGGCCCTAACAACGGCCCTAACAAGCGCCCTAGCAACGGCCCTAGCAACGGCCCTAGCAACGGCCCTAGCAACGGCCCTAACAAGGGCCCTAGCAACGGCCCTAGCAACGGCCCTAGCAACGGCCCTAGCAACGGCCCTAACAATGGCCCTAGCAACGGCCTTAGCAACGGCCCTAGCAACGGCCCTAAAAAGGGCCCTAGCAACGGCCCTAACAAGGGCCCTAGCAACGGCCCTAACAAGAGCCCTTGCAACGGCCCTAGCAACGGCCCTAACAAGAGCCCTTGCAACGGCCCTAGCAACGGCCCTAACAACGGCCCTAGCAACGGCCCTAACAAGGGCCCTAGCAACGGCCCTAACATGGGCCCTAGCAACGGCCCTAGCAACGGCCCTTCAACGGCCCTAGCAACGGCCCTAGCAACGGCCCTAACAAGGGCCCTAGCAACGGCCCTAACAAGGGCCCTAGCAACGGCCCTAACAAGGGCCCTAGCAACGGCCCTAACAAGGGCCCTATCAACGGCCCTAACAAGGGCCCTAGCAACGGCCCTAGCAACGGCCATAGCTACGGCCCTAGCAACGGCCCTAACAAGGGCCCTAGCAACGGCCCTAGCAACGGCCCTAGCAACGGCCCTAACAAGGGCCCTAGCAACGGCCCTAACAAGGGCCCTAGCAACGGCCCTAACAAGGGCCCTAGCAACGGCCCTAGCAACGGCCCTAGCTCCGGCCCTAGCAACGGCCCTAACAAGGGCTTTAGCAACGGCCCTAGCCACGGCCCTAACAACGGCCCTAGCAACGGCCCTAGCAACGGCCCTAACAAGGGCCCTAGCAACGGCCCTAGCAACTACCCTAACAAGGGCCCTAGCAACGGCCCTAGCAACGGCCCTAACAACAGCCCTAGCAACGGCCCTAGCAACGGCCCTAACAACGGCCCTAGCAACGGCCCTAACAAGGGCCCTAGCAACGGCCCTAACAAGGGCCCTAGCAACGGCCCTAGCAACGGCCCTAGCAACGGCCCTAGCAACGGCCCTAACAAGGGCCCTAGCAACGGCCCTAACAAGGTCCCGAGCAACGGCCCTAACAAGGGCCCTAGCAACGGCCCTAGCAACGGCCCTAGCTACGGCCCTAGCAACGGCCCTAACAAGGGCCCTAACAACGGCCCTAGCAACGGCCCTAGCAACGGCCCTAGCAACGGCCCTAACAAGGGCCCTAGCAACGGCCCTAGCAACGGCCCTAGCAATGGCCCTAGCAACGGCCCTAACAAGGGCCCTAGCAACGGCCCTAGCAACGGCCCTAGCAACGGCCCTAAAAAGGGCCCTAGCAACGGCCCTAGCAACGGCCCTAGCTACGGCCCTAGCAACGGCCCTAACAAGGGCCCTAACAACGGCCCTAGCAACGGTCCTAGCAACGGCCCTAACAAGGGCCCTAGAAACGGCCCTAGCAACGGCCCTAGCAACGGCCCTTGTTACGGCCCTAGCAACGGCCCTAACAAGGGCCCTAGCAACGGCCCTAGCAACGGCCCTAACAAGGGCCCTAGAAACGGCCCTAGCAACGGCCCGAACAACGGCCCTAGCAACGGCCCTAGCAACGGCCCTAACAACGGCCCTAGCAACGGCCCTAACAACGGCCCTTGAAACGGCCCTAGGAACAACCCTAGCAACGGCCCTAGCAACAACCCTAGCAACGGCCCTAACAAGGGCCCTAGCAACGGCCCTAACAGGGGCCCTAGCAACGGCCCTAACAAGGGCCCTAGCAACGGCCCTAGCAACGGCCCTAACAACGGCCCCAGCAACGGCCCTAGCTCCGGCCCTAGCAACGGCCCTAACAAGGGCCCTAGCAACGGCCCTAGCAACGGCCCTAACAACGGCCCTAGCAACGGCCCTAGCAACGGCCCTAACAAGGGCCCTAGCAACGGCCCTAACAAGGGCCCTAGCAACGGCCCTAACAAGGGCCCTAGCAACGGCCCTAGCAACGGCCCTAACAACGGCCCTAGCAACGGCCCTAGCAACGGCCCTAACAAGGGCCCTAGCAACGGCCCTAACAAGGGCCCTAGCAACGGCCCTAGCAACAGCCCTAGCTACGGCCCTATAACGGCCCTAACAAGGGCCCTAGCAACGGCCCTAGCAACGGCCCTAGCAACGGCCCTAGCAACGGCACTAACAAGGGCCCTAGCAACGGCCCTAGCAACGGCCCTAACAAGGGCCCTAGAAACGGCCCTAGCAACGGCCCTAACAACGGCCCTAGCAACGGCCCTAGCAACGGCCCTAGCAACGGCCCAAACAACGGCCCTAGCAACGGCCCTAACAAGGGCCCTAGCAACGGCCCTAACAAGGGCCCTAGCAACGGCCCTAGCAACGGCCCTAACAACGGCCCTAGCAACGGCCCTAACAACGGCCTTTGAAACGGCCCTAGGAACAACCCTAGCAACGGCCCTAGCAACGGCCCTAGCAACGGCCCTAACAACGGCCCTAGCAACGGCCCTAACAAGGGCCCTAGCAACGGCCCTAACAAGGGCCCTAGCAACGGCCCTAGCAACGGCCCTAGCAACGGCCCTAGCAACGGCCCTAGCAACGGCCCTAACAAGGGCCCTAGCAACGGCCCTAACAAGGGCCCTAGCAACGGCCCTAACTACGGCCCTAGCAACGGCCCTAACTACGGCCCTAGCAACAGCCCTAACAAGGGCCCTAGCAACGGCCCTAGCAACGGCCCTAGCAACGGCCCTAGCAACGGCCCTAACAAGGGCCCTAGCAACGGCCCTAGCAACGGCCCTAGCAACGGCCCTAGCAACAGCCCTAACAAGGGCCCTAGCAAAGGCCCTAGCAACGGCCCTAGCAACGGCCCTAAAAAGGGCCCTAGCAACGGCCCTAACAAGGGCCCTAGCAACGGCCCTAACAAGGGCCCTAGCAACGGCCCTAGCAACGGCCCTAACAAGGGCCCTAGCAACGGCCCTAACAAGGGCCCTAGCAACGGCCTTAACAAGGGCCCTAACAACGGCCCTAGCAACGGCCTTAGCAACGGCCCTAACAACGGCCCTGACAACGGTCCAAACAACGGCCCTGACAACGGACCTAACAATGGCCCTAGCAACGGCCCTAACAACGGCCCTAACAAGCGCCCTAGCAACGGCCCTAGCAACGGCCCTAGCAACGGCCCTAGCAACGGCCCTAACAAGGGCCCTAGCAACGGCCCTAGCAACGGCCCTAGCAACGGCCCTAGCAACGGCCCTAACAATGGCCCTAGCAACGGCCTTAGCAACGGCCCTAGCAACGGCCCTAAAAAGGGCCCTAGCAACGGCCCTAACAAGGGCCCTAGCAACGGCCCTAACAAGAGCCCTTGCAACGGCCCTAGCAACGGCCCTAGCTACGGCCCTAGCAACGGCCCTAACAACGGCCCTAGCAACGGCCCTAACAAGGGCCCTAGCAACGGCCCTAACATGGGCCCTAGCAACGGCCCTAGCAACGGCCCTTCAACGGCCCTAGCAACGGCCCTAGCAACGGCCCTAACAAGGGCCCTAGCAACGGCCCTAACAAGGGCCCTAGCAACGGCCCTAACAAGGGCCCTAGCAACGGCCCTAATAAGGGCCCTATCAACGGCCCTAACAAGGGCCCTAGCAACGGCCCTAGCAACGGCCATAGCTACGGCCCTAGCAACGGCCCTAACAAGGGCCCTAGCAACGGCCCTAGCAACGGCCCTAGCAACGGCCCTAACAAGGGCCCTAGCAACGGCCCTAACAAGGGCCCTAGCAACGGCCCTAACAAGGGCCCTAGCAACGGCCCTAGCAACGGCCCTAGCTCCGGCCCTAGCAACGGCCCTAACAAGGGCTTTAGCAACGGCCCTAGCCACGGCCCTAACAACGGCCCTAGCAACGGCCCTAGCAACGGCCCTAACAAGGGCCCTAGCAACGGCCCTAGCAACTACCCTAACAAGGGCCCTAGCAACGGCCCTAGCAACGGCCCTAACAACAGCCCTAGCAACGGCCCTAGCAACGGCCCTAACAACGGCCCTAGCAACGGCCCTAACAAGGGCCCTAGCAACGGCCCTAACAAGGGCCCTAGCAACGGCCCTAGCAACGGCCCTAGCAACGGCCCTAGCAACGGCCCTAACAAGGGCCCTAGCAACGGCCCTAACAAGGTCCCGAGCAACGGCCCTAACAAGGGCCCTAGCAACGGCCCTAGCAACGGCCCTAGCTACGGCCCTAGCAACGGCCCTAACAAGGGCCCTAGCAACGGCCCTAACAAGGGCCCTAGCAAAGGCCCTAGCAACGGCCCTAGCAACGGCCCTAAAAAGGGCCCTAGCAACGGCCCTAACAAGGGCCCTAGCAACGGCCCTAACAAGGGCCCTAGCAACGGCCCTAGCAACGGCCCTAACAAGGGCCCTAGCAACGGCCCTAACAAGGGCCCTAGCAACGGCCTTAACAAGGGCCCTAACAACGGCCCTAGCAACGGCCTTAGCAACGGCCCTAACAACGGCCCTGACAACGGTCCAAACAACGGCCCTGACAACGGACCTAACAATGGCCCTAGCAACGGCCCTAACAACGGCCCTAACAAGCGCCCTAGCAACGGCCCTAGCAACGGCCCTAGCAACGGCCCTAGCAACGGCCCTAACAAGGGCCCTAGCAACGGCCCTAGCAACGGCCCTAGCAACGGCCCTAGCAACGGCCCTAACAATGGCCCTAGCAACGGCCTTAGCAACGGCCCTAGCAACGGCCCTAAAAAGGGCCCTAGCAACGGCCCTAACAAGGGCCCTAGCAACGGCCCTAACAAGAGCCCTTGCAACGGCCCTAGCAACGGCCCTAGCTACGGCCCTAGCAACGGCCCTAACAAGGGCCCTAGCAACGGCCCTAACAAGGGCCCTAGCAACGGCCCTAACAAGGGCCCTAGCAACGGCCCTAACAAGGGCCCTAGCAACGGCCCTAGCAACGGCCCTAACAACGGCCCTAGCAACGGCCCTAACAACGGCCTTTGAAACGGCCCTAGGAACAACCCTAGCAACGGCCCTAGCAACGGCCCTAGCAACGGCCCTAACAACGGCCCTAGCAACGGCCCTAACAAGGGCCCTAGCAACGGCCCTAACAAGGGCCCTAGCAACGGCCCTAGCAACGGCCCTAGCAACGGCCCTAGCAACGGCTTTAGCAACGGCCCTAACAAGGGCCCTAGCAACGGCCCTAACAAGGGCCCTAGCAACGGCCCTAACTACGGCCCTAGCAACGGCCCTAACTACGGCCCTAGCAACGGCCCTAACAAGGGCCCTAGCAACGGCCCTAGCAACGGCCCTAGCAACGGCCCTAGCAACGGCCCTAACAAGGGCCCTAGCAACGGCCCTAGCAACGGCCCTAGCAACGGCCCTAGCAACAGCCCTAACAAGGGCCCTAGCAAAGGCCCTAGCAACGGCCCTAGCAACGGCCCTAAAAAGGGCCCTAGCAACGGCCCTAACAAGGGCCCTAGCAACGGCCCTAACAAGGGCCCTAGCAACGGCCCTAGCAACGGCCCTAACAAGGGCCCTAGCAACGGCCCTAACAAGGGCCCTAGCAACGGCCTTAACAAGGGCCCTAACAACGGCCCTAGCAACGGCCTTAGCAACGGCCCTAACAACGGCCCTGACAACGGTCCAAACAACGGCCCTGACAACGGACCTAACAATGGCCCTAGCAACGGCCCTAGCAACGGCCCTAACAATGGCCCTAGCAACGGCCTTAGCAACGGCCCTAGCAACGGCCCTAAAAAGGGCCCTAGCAACGGCCCTAACAAGGGCCCTAGCAACGGCCCTAACAAGAGCCCTTGCAACGGCCCTAGCAACGGCCCTAGCTACGGCCCTAGCAACGGCCCTAACAACGGCCCTAGCAACGGCCCTAACAAGGGCCCTAGCAACGGCCCTAACATGGGCCCTAGCAACGGCCCTAGCAACGGCCCTTCAACGGCCCTAGCAACGGCCCTAGCAACGGCCCTAACAAGGGCCCTAGCAACGGCCCTAACAAGGGCCCTAGCAACGGCCCTAACAAGGGCCCTAGCAACGGCCCTAATAAGGGCCCTATCAACGGCCCTAACAAGGGCCCTAGCAACGGCCCTAGCAACGGCCATAGCTACGGCCCTAGCAACGGCCCTAACAAGGGCCCTAGCAACGGCCCTAGCAACGGCCCTAGCAACGGCCCTAACAAGGGCCCTAGCAACGGCCCTAACAAGGGCCCTAGCAACGGCCCTAACAAGGGCCCTAGCAACGGCCCTAGCAACGGCCCTAGCTCCGGCCCTAGCAACGGCCCTAACAAGGGCTTTAGCAACGGCCCTAGCCACGGCCCTAACAACGGCCCTAGCAACGGCCCTAGCAACGGCCCTAACAAGGGCCCTAGCAACGGCCCTAGCAACTACCCTAACAAGGGCCCTAGCAACGGCCCTAGCAACGGCCCTAACAACAGCCCTAGCAACGGCCCTAGCAACGGCCCTAACAACGGCCCTAGCAACGGCCCTAACAAGGGCCCTAGCAACGGCCCTAACAAGGGCCCTAGCAACGGCCCTAGCAACGGCCCTAGCAACGGCCCTAGCAACGGCCCTAACAAGGGCCCTAGCAACGGCCCTAACAAGGTCCCGAGCAACGGCCCTAACAAGGGCCCTAGCAACGGCCCTAGCAACGGCCCTAGCTACGGCCCTAGCAACGGCCCTAACAAGGGCCCTAGCAACGGCCCTAGCAACGGCCCTAGCTACGGCCCTAGCAACGGCCCTAGCAACGGCCCTAGCAACGGCCCTAACAAGGGCCCTAGCAACGGCCCTAGCAACGGCCCTAGCAACGGCCCTAGCAACGGCCCTAACAAGGGCCCTAGCAACGGCCCTAGCAACGGCCCTAGCAACGGCCCTAAAAAGGGCCCTAGCAACGGCCCTAACAAGGGCCCTAGCAACGGCCCTAACAAGGGCCCTAGCAACGGCCCTAGCAACGGCCCTAGCTACGGCCCTATAACGGTCCTAACAAGGGCCCTAGCAACGGCCCTAGCAACAACCCTAGCAACGGCCCTAGCAACGGCCCTAACAAGGGCCCTAGCAACAGTCCTAGCAACGGCCCTAACAAGGGCCCTAGAAACGGCCCTAGCAACGGCCCTAGCAACGGCCCTTGTTACGGCCCTAGCAACGGCCCTAACAAGGGCCCTAGCAACGGCCCTAGCAACGGCCCTAACAAGGGCCCTAGAAACGGCCCTAGCAACGGCCCGAACAACGGCCCTAGCAACGGCCCTAGCAACGGCCCTAACAACGGCCCTAGCAACGGCCCTAACAACGGCCCTTGAAACGGCCCTAGGAACAACCCTAGCAACGGCCCTAGCAACAACCCTAGCAACGGCCCTAACAAGGGCCCTAGCAACGGCCCTAACAGGGGCCCTAGCAACGGCCCTAACAAGGGCCCTAGCAACGGCCCTAGCAACGGCCCTAACAACGGCCCCAGCAACGGCCCTAGCTCCGGCCCTAGCAACGGCCCTAACAAGGGCCCTAGCAACGGCCCTAGCAACGGCCCTAACAACGGCCCTAGCAACGGCCCTAGCAACGGCCCTAACAAGGGCCCTAGCAACGGCCCTAACAAGGGCCCTAGCAACGGCCCTAACAAGGGCCCTAGCAACGGCCCTAGCAACGGCCCTAACAACGGCCCTAGCAACGGCCCTAGCAACGGCCCTAACAAGGGCCCTAGCAACGGCCCTAACAAGGGCCCTAGCAACGGCCCTAGCAACAGCCCTAGCTACGGCCCTATAACGGCCCTAACAAGGGCCCTAGCAACGGCCCTAGCAACGGCCCTAGCAACGGCCCTAGCAACGGCACTAACAAGGGCCCTAGCAACGGCCCTAGCAACGGCCCTAACAAGGGCCCTAGAAACGGCCCTAGCAACGGCCCTAACAACGGCCCTAGCAACGGCCCTAGCAACGGCCCTAGCAACGGCCCAAACAACGGCCCTAGCAACGGCCCTAACAAGGGCCCTAGCAACGGCCCTAACAAGGGCCCTAGCAACGGCCCTAGCAACGGCCCTAACAACGGCCCTAGCAACGGCCCTAACAACGGCCTTTGAAACGGCCCTAGGAACAACCCTAGCAACGGCCCTAGCAACGGCCCTAGCAACGGCCCTAACAACGGCCCTAGCAACGGCCCTAACAAGGGCCCTAGCAACGGCCCTAACAAGGGCCCTAGCAACGGCCCTAGCAACGGCCCTAGCAACGGCCCTAGCAACGGCCCTAGCAACGGCCCTAACAAGGGCCCTAGCAACGGCCCTAACAAGGGCCCTAGCAACGGCCCTAACTACGGCCCTAGCAACGGCCCTAACTACGGCCCTAGCAACGGCCCTAACAAGGGCCCTAGCAACGGCCCTAGCAACGGCCCTAGCAACGGCCCTAGCAACGGCCCTAACAAGGGCCCTAGCAACGGCCCTAGCAACGGCCCTAGCAACGGCCCTAGCAACAGCCCTAACAAGGGCCCTAGCAAAGGCCCTAGCAACGGCCCTAGCAACGGCCCTAAAAAGGGCCCTAGCAACGGCCCTAACAAGGGCCCTAGCAACGGCCCTAACAAGGGCCCTAGCAACGGCCCTAGCAACGGCCCTAGCTACGGCCCTATAACGGTCCTAACAAGGGCCCTAGCAACGGCCCTAGCAACGGCCCTAGCAACGGCCCTAGCAACGGCCCTACCAAGGGCCCTAGCAACGGCCCTAGCAACGGCCCTAGCAACGGCCCTAGCAACGGCCCTAACAACGGCCCTAGCAACGGCCCTAGCAACGGCCCTAACAAGGGCCCTAGCAACGGCCATAACAAGGGCCCTAGCAACGGCCCTAGCAACGGCCCTAGCAACGGCCCTAGCAACGGCCCTAACAAGGGCCCTAGCAACGGCCCTAACAACGGCCCTTGCAACGGCCCTACCAACGGCCCTAGCAACGGCCCTAACAACGGCCCTAGGAACGGCCCTAACAACGGCACTAGCAACGGCCCTAGCAACGGCACTAGCAACGGCCCTAACAACGGCCCTAACCACTGCCGTAGCAACGGCCCTAGCAACGGCCCTAGCTACGGCCCTAGCAACGGCCCTAACAAGGGCCCTAGCAACGGCCCTAGCAACGGCCCTAACAAGGGCCCTAGCAACGGCCCTAACAAGGGCCCTAGCAACGGCCCTAACAAGGGCCCTAGCAATGGCCCTAACAAGGGCCCTAGCAACGGCCCTAGCAACAGCCCTAGCAACGGTTTTAACAAGGGCCTTAACAACGGCCCTAACAACGGCCCTGACAACGGTCCAAACAACGGCCCTGACAACGGACCTAACAACGGCCCTAGCAACGGCCATAACAACGGCCCTAGCAACGCCCCTAACAAGGGCCCTATCAACGGCCCTAACAAGGGCCCTAGCAACGGCCCTAGCAACGGCCCTAGCAACGGCCCTAGCAACGGCCCTAACAAGGGCCCTAGCAACGGCCCTAGCAACGGCCCTAGCAACGGCCCTAGCAACGGCCCTAACAAGGGCCCTAGCAACGGCCCTAACAAGGGCCCTAGCAACGGCCCTAGCAACGGCCCTAGCAACGGCCCTAGCAAAGGCCCTAGCAACGGCCCTAACAATGGCCCTAGCAACTGCCCTAACCACGGCCCTAGCAACGGCCCTAGCAACGGCCCTAACAACGGCCCTAGCAACGGCCCTAGCAACGGCCCTAACAACGGCCCAAACAACGGCCCTAGCAACGGCCCTAGCAACGGCCCTAGCAACGGCTTTAACAACGGCCCTAGTAACGGCCCTAGCAACGGCCCTAACAAGGGCCCTATCAACGGCCCTTACAAGGGCCCTAGCAACGGCCCTAACAAGGGCCCTAGCAACGGCCCTAACAAGGGCCCTAGCAATGGCCCAAACAAGGGCCCTAGCAACGGCCCTAGCAACGGCCCTAGCAACGGCCCTAGCAACGGCCCTAACAATGGCCCAAACAACGGCCCTAGCAACGGCCCTAGCAACGGCCCTAGCAACGGCTTTAACAACGGCCCAAACAACGGCCCTAGCAACGGCCCTAGCAACGGCCCTAGCAACGGCCCTAACAACGGCCCAAACAAGGGCCCTAGCAACGGCCCTAACAAGGGCCCTAGCAACGGCCCTAACAAGGGCCCTAGCAACGGCCTTAACAAGGGCCCTAACAACGGCCCTAGCAACGGCCTTAGCAACGGCCCTAACAACGGCCCTGACAACGGTCCAAACAAAGGCCCTGACAACGGACCTAACAATGGCCCTAGCAACGGCCCTAACAACGGCCCTAACAAGCGCCCTAGCAACGGCCCTAGCAACGGCCCTAGCAACGGCCCTAGCAACGGCCCTAACAAGGGCCCTAGCAACGGCCCTAGCAACGGCCCTAGCAACGGCCCAAGCAACGGCCCTAACAATGGCCCTAGCAACGGCCTTAGCAACGGCCCTAGCAACGGCCCTAAAAAGGGCCCTAGCAACGGCCCTAACAAGGGCCCTAGCAACGGCCCTAACAAGAGCCCTAGCAACGGCCCTAGCAACGGCCCTAGCTACGGCCCTAGCAACGGCCCTAACAACGGCCCTAGCAACGGCCCTAACAAGGGCCCTAGCAACGGCCCTAACATGGGCCCTAGCAACGGCCCTAGCAACGGCCCTTCAACGGCCCTAGCAACGGCCCTAGCAACGGCCCTAACAAGGGCCCTAGCAACGGCCCTAACAAGGGCCCTAGCAACGGCCCTAACAAGGGCCCTAGCAACGGCCCTAACAAGGGCCCTATCAACGGCCCTAACAAGGGCCCTAGCAACGGCCCTAGCAACGGCCCTAGCTACGGCCCTAGCAACGGCCCTAACAAGGGCCCTAGCAACGGCCCTAGCAACGGCCCTAGCAACGGCCCTAACAAGGGCCCTAGCAACGGCCCTAACAAGGGCCCTAGCAACGGCCCTAACAAGGGCCCTAGCAACGGCCCTAGCAACGGCCCTAGCTCCGGCCCTAGCAACGGCCCTAACAAGGGCTTTAGCAACGGCCCTAGCCACGGCCCTAACAACGGCCCTAGCAACGGCCCTAGCAACGGCCCTAACAAGGGCCCTAGCAACGGCCCTAGCAACTACCCTAACAAGGGCCCTAGCAACGGCCCTAGCAACGGCCCTAACAACAGCCCTAGCAACGGCCCTAGCAACGGCCCTAACAACGGCCCTAGCAACGGCCCTAACAAGGGCCCTAGCAACGGCCCTAACAAGGGCCCTAGCAACGGCCCTAGCAACGGCCCTAGCAACGGCCCTAGCAACGGCCCTAGCAACGGCCCTAACAAGGGCCCTAGCAACGGCCCTAGCAACGGCCCTAGCAACGGCCCTAGCAACGGCCCTAACAAGGGCCCTAGCAACGGCCCTAGCAACGGCCCTAGCAACGGCCCTAAAAAGGGCCCTAGCAACGGCCCTAACAAGGGCCCTAGCAACGGCCCTAGCAACGGCCCTAGCTACGGCCCTAGCAACGGCCCTAACAAGGGCTCTAGCAACGGCCCTAGCAACGGCCCTAGCAACGGCCCTAGCAACGGCCCTAACAATGGCCCTAGCAACGGCCCTAGCAACGGCCCTAGCAACGGCCCTAGCAACGGCCCTAACAAGGGCCCTAGCAACGGCCCTAGCAACGGCCCTAGCAACGGCCCTAAAAAGGGCCCTAGCAACGGCCCTAACAAGGGCCCTAGCAACGGCCCTAGCAACGGCCCTAGCTACGGCCCTATAACGGTCCTAACAAGGGCCCTAGCAACGGCCCTAGCAACAACCCTAGCAACGGCCTTAGCAACGGCCCTAACAAGGGCCCTAGCAACGGTCCTAGCAACGGCCCTAACAAGGGCCCTAGAAACGGCCCTAGCAACGGCCCTAGCAACGGCCCTTGTTACGGCCCTAGCAACGGCCCTAACAAGGGCCCTAGCAACGGCCCTAGCAACGGCCCTAACAAGGGCCCTAGAAACGGCCCTAGCAACGGCCCGAACAACGGCCCTAGCAACGGCCCTAGCAACGGCCCTAACAACGGCCCTAGCAACGGCCCTAACAACGGCCCTTGAAACGGCCCTAGGAACAACCCTAGCAACGGCCCCAGCAACGGCCCTAGCTCCGGCCCTAGCAACGGCCCTAACAAGGGCCCTAGCAACGGCCCTAGCAACGGCCCTAACAACGGCCCTAGCAACGGCCCTAGCAACGGCCCTAACAAGGGCCCTAGCAACGGCCCTAACAAGGGCCCTAGCAACGGCCCTAACAAGGGCCCTAGCAACGGCCCTAGCAACGGCCCTAACAACGGCCCTAGCAACGGCCCTAGCAACGGCCCTAACAAGGGCCCTAGCAACGGCCCTAACAAGGGCCCTAGCAACGGCCCTAGCAACAGCCCTAGCTACGGCCCTATAACGGCCCTAACAAGGGCCCTAGCAACGGCCCTAGCAACGGCCCTAGCAACGGCCCTAGCAACGGCACTAACAAGGGCCCTAGCAACGGCCCTAGCAACGGCCCTAACAAGGGCCCTAGAAACGGCCCTAGCAACGGCCCTAACAACGGCCCTAGCAACGGCCCTAGCAACGGCCCTAGCAACGGCCCTAGCAACGGCCCTAGCTCCGGCCATAGCAACGGCCCTAACAAGGGCCCTAGCAACGGCCCTAGCAACGGCCCAAACAACGGCCCTAGCAACGGCCCTAACAAGGGCCCTAGCAACGGCCCTAACAAGGGCCCTAGCAACGGCCCTAGCAACGGCCCTAACAACGGCCCTAGCAACGGCCCTAACAACGGCCTTTGAAACGGCCCTAGGAACAACCCTAGCAACGGCCCTAGCAACGGCCCTAGCAACGGCCCTAACAACGGCCCTAGCAACGGCCCTAACAAGGGCCCTAGCAACGGCCCTAACAAGGGCCCTAGCAACGGCCCTAGCAACGGCCCTAGCAACGGCCCTAGCAACGGCCCTAACAAGGGCCCTAGCAACAGCCCTAACAAGGGCCCTAGCAACGGCCCTAACAAGGGCCCTAGCAACGGCCCTAACAAGGGCCCTATCAACGGCCCTAACAAGGGCCCTAGCAACGGCCCTAACTACGGCCCTAGCAACGGCCCTAACTACGGCCCTAGCAACGGCCCTAACAAGGGCCCTAGCAACGGCCCTAGCAACGGCCCTAGCAACGGCCCTAGCAACGGCCCTAACAAGGGCCCTAGCAACGGCCCTAGCAACGGCCCTAGCAACGTCCCTAGCAACGGCCCTAACAAGGGCCCTAGCAAAGGCCCTAGCAACGGCCCTAGCAACGGCCCTAAAAAGGGCCCTAGCAACGGCCCTAACAAGGGCCCTAGCAACGGCCCTAACAAGGGCCCTAGCAACGGCCCTAGCAACGGCCCTAGCTACGGCCCTATAACGGTCCTAACAAGGGCCCTAGCAACGGCCCTAGCAACGGCCCTAGCAACGGCCCTAGCAACGGCCCTAACAAGGGCCCTAGCAACGGTCCTAGCAACGGCCCTAACAAGGGCCCTAGAAACGGCCCTAGCAACGGCCCTAGCAACGGCCCTTGCTACGGCCCTAGCAACGGCCCTAACAAGGGCCCTAGCAACGGCCCTAGCAACGGCCCTAAAAAGGGCCCTAGAAACGGCCCTAGCAACGGCCCGAACAACGGCCCTAGCAACGGCCCTAGCAACGGCCCTAACAACGGCCCTAGCAACGGCCCTAACAACGGCCCTTGAAATGGCCCTAGGAACAACCCTAGCAACGGCCCTAGCAACGGCCCTAGCAACGGCCCTAACAAGGGCCCTAGCAACGGCCCTAACAGGGGCCCTAGCAACGGCCCTAGCAACGGCCCTAACAAGGGCCCTAGAAACGGCCCTAGCAACGGCCCTAACAACGGCCCTAGCAACGGCCCTAGCAACGGCCCTAACAACGGCCCTAGCAACGGCCCTAGCTCCGGCCCTAGCAACGGCCCTAACAAGGGCCCTAGCAACGGCCCTAGCAACGGGCCTAACAACGGCCCTAGCAACGGCCCTAGCAACGGCCCTAACAAGGGCCCTAGCAACGGCCCTAACAAGGGCCCTAGCAACGGCCCTAACAAGGGCCCTAGCAACGGCCCTAGCAACAGCCCTAACAAGGGCCCTAGAAACGGCCCTAGCAACGGCCCTAACAACGGCCCTAGCAATGGCCCTAACAACGGCCTTTGAAACGGCCCTAGGAACAACCCTAGCAACGGCCCTAGCAACGGCCCTAACAACGGCCCTAGCAACGGCCCTAACAAGGGCCCTAGCAACGGCCCTAACAAGGG
Source organism: Micromys minutus (assembly GCF_963924665.1). NCBI lineage: Eukaryota > Metazoa > Chordata > Mammalia > Rodentia > Muridae > Micromys > Micromys minutus. Next base: position 3,426,075 of record NW_027667640.1, on the reverse strand, counting down.
CCCTAGCAACGGCTCTAGCAACGGCCCTAGCAACGGCCCTAGCAACGGCCCTAGCAACGGCCCTAGCAACGGCCCTAACAAGGGCCCTAGCAACGGCCCTAACAAGAGCCCTATCAACGGCCCTAACAAGGGCCCTAGCAACGGCCCTAACAAGGGCCCTAGCAACGGCCCTAACAAGGGCCCTAGCAACGGCCCTAACAAGAGCCCTATCAACGGCCCTAACAAGGGCCCTAGCAACGGCCCTAGCAACGGCCCTAGCTACGGCCCTAGCAACGGCCCTAACAAGGGCCCTAGACACGGCCCTATCAACGGCCCTAGCAACGGCCCTAGCAACGGCCCTAACAAGGGCCCTAGCAACGGCCCTAGCAACGGCCCTAGCAACGGCCCTAGCAACGGCCCTAACAAGGGCCCTAGCAACGGCCCTAGCAACGGCCCTAGCAACGGCCCTAAAAAGGGCCCTAGCAACGGCCCTAACAAGGGCCCTAGCAACGGCCCTAACAAGGGCCCTAGCAACGGCCCTAACAAGGGCCCTAGCAACGGCCCTAACAAGGGCCCGAGCAACGGCCCTAGCAATGGCCCTAGCTACGGCCCTAGCAACGGCCCTAAAAAGGGCCCTAGCAACGGCCCTAGCAACGGCCCTAGCAACGGCCCTAGCAACGGCCCTAATAAGGGCCCTAGCAACGGCCCTAGCAACGGCCCTAGCAACGGCCCTAGCAACGGCCCTAACAAGGGCCCTAGCAACGGTCCTAGCAACGGCCCTAACAAGGGCCCTAGAAACGGCCCTAGCAACGGCCCTAGCAACGGCCCTTGCTACGGCCCTAGCAACGGCCCTAACAAGGGCCCTAGCAACGGCCCTAGCAACGGCCCTAACAAGGGCCCTAGAAACGGCCCTAGCAACGGCCCGAACAACGGCCCTAGCAACGGCCCTAGCAACGGCCCTAACAACGGCCCTAGCAACGGCCCTAACAACGGCCCTTGAAATGGCCCTAGGAACAACCCTAGCAACGGCCCTAGCAACGGCCCTAGCAACGGCCCTAACAAGGGCCCTAGCAACGGCCCTAACAGGGGCCCTAGCAACGGCCCTAGCAACGGCCCTAACAAGGGCCCTAGAAACGGCCCTAGCAACGGCCCTAACAACGGCCCTAGCAACGGCCCTAGCAACGGCCCTAACAACGGCCCTAGCAACGGCCCTAGCTCCGGCCCTAGCAACGGCCCTAACAAGGGCCCTAGCAACGGCCCTAGCAACGGGCCTAACAACGGCCCTAGCAACGGCCCTAGCAACGGCCCTAACAAGGGCCCTAGCAACGGCCCTAACAAGGGCCCTAGCAACGGCCCTAACAAGGGCCCTAGCAACGGCCCTAGCAACAGCCCTAACAAGGGCCCTAGAAACCGCCCTAGCAACGGCCCTAACAACGGCCCTAGCAATGGCCCTAACAACGGCCTTTGAAACGGCCCTAGGAACAACCCTAGCAACGGCCCTAGCAACGGCCCTAACAACGGCCCTAGCAACGGCCCTAACAAGGGCCCTAGCAACGGCCCTAACAAGGGCCCTAGCAACGGCCCTAGCAACGGCCCTAGCAACGGCCCTAGCAACAGCCCTAGCAACGGCCCTAACAAGGGCCCTAGCAACGGCCCTAACAAGAGCCCTATCAACGGCCCTAACAAGGGCCCTAGCAACGGCCCTAACAAGGGCCCTAGCAACGGCCCTAACAAGGGCCCTAGCAACGGCCCTAACAAGAGCCCTATCAACGGCCCTAACAAGGGCCCTAGCAACGGCCCTAGCAACGGCCCTAGCTACGGCCCTAGCAACGGCCCTAACAAGGGCCCTAGACACGGCCCTATCAACGGCCCTAGCAACGGCCCTAGCAACGGCCCTAACAAGGGCCCTAGCAACGGCCCTAGCAACGGCCCTAGCAACGGCCCTAGCAACGGCCCTAACAAGGGCCCTAGCAACGGCCCTAGCAACGGCCCTAGCAACGGCCCTAAAAAGGGCCCTAGCAACGGCCCTAACAAGGGCCCTAGCAACGGCCCTAACAAGGGCCCTAGCAACGGCCCTAACAAGGGCCCTAGCAACGGCCCTAACAAGGGCCCGAGCAACGGCCCTAGCAATGGCCCTAGCTACGGCCCTAGCAACGGCCCTAAAAAGGGCCCTAGCAACGGCCCTAGCAACGGCCCTAGCAACGGCCCTAGCAACGGCCCTAATAAGGGCCCTAGCAACGGCCCTAGCAACGGCCCTAGCAACGGCCCTAGCAACGGCCCTAACAAGGGCCCTAGCAACGGCCCTAACAACGGCCCTTGCAACGGCCCTACCAACGGCCCTAGCAACGGCCCTAACAACGGCCCTAGGAACGGCCCTAACAACGGCACTAGCAACGGCCCTAACAACGGCCCTAACCACTGCCCTAGCAACGGCCCTAGCAACGGCCCTAGCTACGGCCCTAGCAACGGCCCTAACAAGGGCCCTAGCAACGGCCCTAGCAACGGCCCTAACAACGGCCCTAGCAACGGCCCTAGCAACGGCCCTAACAAGGGCCCTAGCAACGGCCCTAACAAGGGCCCTAGCAACGGCCCTAACAAGGGCCCTAGCAACGGCCCTAACAAGGGCCCTAGCAATGGCCCTAACAAGGGCCCTAGCAACGGCCCTAGCAACAGCCCTAGCAACGGTTTTAACAAGGGCCTTAACAACGGCCCTAGCAACGGCCTTAGCAACGGCCCTAACAACGGCCCTGACAACGGTCCAAACAACGGCCCTGACAACGGACCTAACAACGGCCCTAGCAACGCCCCTAACAAGGGCCCTATCAACGGCCCTAACAAGGGCCCTAGCAACGGCCCTAGCAACGGCCCTAGCTACGGCCCTAGCAACGGCCCTAACAAGGGCCCTAGCAACGGCCCTAGCAACGGCCCTAGCAACGGCCCTAGCAACGGCCCTAACAAGGGCCCTAGCAACGGCCCTAGCAACGGCCCTAGCAACGGCCCTAGCAACGGCCCTAACAAAGGCCCTAGCAACGGCCCTAACAATGGCCCTAGCAACTGCCCTAACCACGGCCCTATCAACGGCCCTAGCAAGGGCCCTAACAACGGCCCAAACAACGGCCCTAGCAACGGCCCTGGCAACGGCCCTAACAAGGGCCCTATCAACGGCCCTTACAAGGGCCCTAGCAACGGCCCTAACAAGGGCCCTAGCAACGGCCCAAACAAGGGCCCTAGGAACGGCCCTAGCAACGGCCCTAGCAACGGCCCTAACAATGGCCCAAACAACGGCCCTAGCAACGGCTTTAACAACGGCCCAAACAACGGCCCTAGCAACGGCCCTAGCAACGGCCCTAGCAACGGCCCTAACAACGGCCCAAACAAGGGCCCTAGCAACGGCCCTAACAAGGGCCCTAGCAACGGCCCTAACAAGGGCCCTAGCAACGGCCTTAACAAGGGCCCTAACAACGGCCCTAGCAACGGCCTTAGCAACGGCCCTAACAACGGCCCTGACAACGGTCCAAACAACGGCCCTGACAACGGACCTAACAATGGCCCTAGCAACGGCCCTAACAACGGCCCTAACAAGCGCCCTAGCAACGGCCCTAGCAACGGCCCTAGCAACGGCCCTAGCAACGGCCCTAACAAGGGCCCTAGCAACGGCCCTAGCAACGGCGCTAGCAACGGCCCTAGCAACGGCCCTAACAATGGCCCTAGCAACGGCCTTAGCAACGGCCCTAGCAACGGCCCTAAAAAGGGCCCTAGCAACGGCCCTAACAAGGGCCCTAGCAACGGCCCTAACAAGAGCCCTAGCAACGGCCCTAGCAACGGCCCTAGCTACGGCCCTAGCAACGGCCCTAACAACGGCCCTAGCAACGGCCCTAACAAGGGCCCTAGCAACGGCCCTAACATGGGCCCTAGCAACGGCCCTAGCAACGGCCCTTCAACGGCCCTAGCAACGGCCCTAGCAACGGCCCTAACAAGGGCCCTAGCAACGGCCCTAACAAGGGCCCTAGCAACGGCCCTAACAAGGGCCCTAGCAACGGCCCTAACAAGGGCCCTATCAACGGCCCTAACAAGGGCCCTAGCAACGGCCCTAGCAACGGCCCTAGCTACGGCCCTAGCAACGGCCCTAACAAGGGCCATAGGAACGGCCCTAGCCACGGCCCTAGCAACGGCCCTAACAAGGGCCCTAGCAACGGTCCTAGCAACGGCCCTAACAAGGGCCCTAGAAACGGCCCTAGCAACGGCCCTAGCAACGGCCCTAGCTACGGCCCTAGCAACGGCCCTAACAAGGGCCCTAGCAACGGCCCTAGCAACGGCCCTAACAACGGCCCTAGCAACGGCCCTAGCAACGGCCCTAACAAGGGCCCTAGCAACGGCCCTAACAAGGGCCCTAGAAACGGCCCTAACAAGGGCCCTAGCAACGGCCCTAACAAGGGCCCTAGCAACGGCCCTAACAAGGGCCCTAGCAATGGCCCTAACAAGGGCCCTAGCAACGGCCCTAGCAACAGCCCTAGCAACGGTTTTAACAAGGGCCTTAACAACGGCCCTAGCAACGGCCTTAGCAACGGCCCTAACAACGGCCCTGACAACGGTCCAAACAACGGCCCTGACAACGGACCTAACAACGGCCCTAGCAACGGCCCTAACAACGGCCCTAGCAACGCCCCTAACAAGGGCCCTATCAACGGCCCTAACAAGGGCCCTAGCAACGGCCCTAGCAACGGCCCTAGCTACGGCCCTAGCAACGGCCCTAACAAGGGCCCTAGCAACGGCCCTAGCAACGGCCCTAGCAACGGCCCTAGCAACGGCCCTAACAAGGGCCCTAGCAACGGCCCTAGCAACGGCCCTAGCAACGGCCCTAGCAACGGCCCTAACAAGGGCCCTAGCAACGGCCCTAACAAGGGCCCTAGCAACGGCCCTAGCAACGGCCCTAGCAACGGCCCTAACAACGGCCCTAACCACGGCCCTAGCAACGGCCCTAGCAACGGCCCTAGCAAAGGCCCTAGCAACGGCCCTATCAACGGCCCTAACAAAGGCCCTAGCAACGGCCCTAACAATGGCCCTAGCAACTGCCCTAACCACGGCCCTAGCAACGGCCCTAGCAACGGCCCTAACAACGGCCCTAGCAACGGCCCTAGCAACGGCCCTAACAACGGCCCAAACAACGGCCCTAGCAACGGCCCTAGCAACGGCCCTAGCAACGGCTTTAACAACGGCCCTAGTAACGGCCCTAGCAACGGCCCTAACAAGGGCCCTATCAACGGCCCTTACAAGGGCCCTAGAAACGGCCCTAACAAGGGCCCTAGCAACGGCCCTAACAAGGGCCCTAGCAACGGCCCAAACAAGGGCCCTAGCAACGGCCCTAGCAACGGCCCTAGCAACGGCCCTAGCAACGGCCCTAACAATGGCCCAAACAACGGCCCTAGCAACGGCCCTAGCAACGGCCCTAGCAACGGCTTTAACAACGGCCCAAACAACGGCCCTAGCAATGGCCCTAGCAACGGCCCTAGCAACGGCCCGAACAACGGCCCAAACAAGGGCCCTAGCAACGGCCCTAACAAGGAACCTAGCAACGGCCCTAACAAGGGCCCTAGCAACGGCCTTAACAAGGGCCCTAACAACGGCCCTAGCAACGGCCTTAGCAACGGCCCTAACAACGGCCCTGACAACGGTCCAAACAACGGCCCTGACAACGGACCTAACAATGGCCCTAGCAACGGCCCTAACAACGGCCCTAACAAGCGCCCTAGCAACGGCCCTAGCAACGGCCCTAGCAACGGCCCTAGCAACGGCCCTAACAAGGGCCCTAGCAACGGCCCTAGCAATGGCCCTAGCAACGGCCCTAGCAACGGCCCTAACAATGGCCCTAGCAACGGCCTTAGCAACGGCCCTAGCAACGGCCCTAAAAAGGGCCCTAGCAACGGCCCTAACAAGGGCCCTAGCAACGGCCCTAACAAGAGCCCTAGCAACGGCCCTAACAAGGGCCCTAGCAACGGCCCTAACAAGGGCCCTAGCAACGGCCCTAACAAGGGCCCTAGCAACGGCCCTAACAAGGGCCCTATCAACGGCCCTAACAAGGGCCCTAGCAACGGCCCTAGCAACGGCCCTAGCTACGGCCCTAGCAACGGCCCTAACAAGGGCCCTAGCAACGGCCCTGGCAACGGCCCTAGCAACGGCCCTAACAAGGGCCCTAGCAACGGTCCTAGCAACGGCCCTAACAAGGGCCCTAGAAACGGCCCTAGCAACGGCCCTAGCATCGGCCCTAGCTACGGCCCTAGCAACGGCCCTAACAAGGGCCCTAGCAACGGCCCTAGCAACGGCCCTAACAAGGGCCCTAGAAACGGCCCTAGCAACGGCCCTAACAACGGCCCTAGCAACGGCCCTAACAACGGCCCTTGAAACGGCCCTAGGAACAACCCTAGCAACGGCCCTAGCAACGGCCCTAGAAACGGCCCTAGATACGGCCCTAGCAACGGCCCTAACAAAGGCCCTAGCAACGGCCCTAGCAACGGCCCTAGCCACGGCCCTAGCAACGGCCCTAACAAAGGCCCTAGCAACGGCCCTAGCAACGGCCCTAGCAACTACCCTAACAAGGGCCCAAGCAACGGCCCTAGCAACGGCCCTAACAACAGCCCTAGCAACGGCCCTAGCAACGGCCCTAACAACGGCCCTAGCAACGGCCCTAACAAGGGCCCTAGCAACGGCCCTAACAAGGGCCCTAGCAACGGCCCTAACAAGGGCCCTAGCAACGGCCCTAACAAGGGCCCTAGCAACGGCCCTAACAAGGGCCCTAGCAACGGCCCTAACAAGGGCCCTAGCAACGGCCCTAGCAACGGCCCTAGCTCCGGCCCTAGCAACGGCCCTAACAAGGGCTTTAGCAACGGCCCTAGCCACGGCCCTAACAACGGCCCTAGCAACGGCCCTAGCAACGGCCCTAACAAGGGCCCTAGCAACGGCCCTAGCAACTACCCTAACAAGGGCCCTAGCAACGGCCCTAGCAACGGCCCTAACAACAGCCCTAGCAACGGCCCTAGCAACGGCCCTAACAACGGCCCTAGCAACGGCCCTAACAAGGGCCCTAGCAACGGCCCTAACAAGGGCCCTAGCAACGGCCCTAGCAACGGCCCTAGCAACGGCCCTAGCAACGGCCCTAGCAACGGCCCTAACAAGGGCCATAGCAACGGCCCTAACAAGGTCCCTAGCAACGGCCCTAACAAGGGCCCTAGCAACGGCCCTAGCAACGGCCCTAGCTACGGCCCTAGCAACGGCCCTAACAAGGGCCCTAGCAACGGCCCTAGCAACGGCCCTAGCAACGGCCCTAGCAACGGCCCTAACAAGGGCCCTAGCAACGGCCCTAGCAACGGCACTAGCAACGGCCCTAGCAACGGCCCTAACAAGGGCCCTAGCAACGGCCCTAGCAACGGCCCTAGCAACGGCCCTAAAAAGGGCCCTAGCAACGGCCCTAACAAGGGCCCTAGCAACGGCCCTAACAAGGGCCCTAGCAACGGCCCTAGCAACGGCCCTAGCTACGGCCCTATAACGGTCCTAACAAGGGCCCTAGCAACGGCCCTAGCAAGGCCCTAGCAACGGCCCTAACAAGGGTCCTAGCAACGGTCCTAGCAACGGCCCTAACAAGGGCCCTAGAAACGGCCCTAGCAACGGCCCTAGCAACGGCCCTTGCTACGGCCCTAGCAACGGCCCTAACAAGGGCCCTAGCAACGGCCCTAGCAACGGCCCTAACAAGGGCCCTAGAAACGGCCCTAGCAACGGCCCGAACAACGGCCCTAGCAACGGCCCTAGCAACGGCCCTAACAACGGCCCTAGCAACGGCCCTAACAACGGCCCTTGAAACGGCCCTAGGAACAACCCTAGCAACGGCCCTAACAAGGGCCCTAGCAACGGCCCTAACAGGGGCCCTAGCAACGGCCCTAACAAGGGCCCTAGCAACGGCCCTAGCAACGGCCCTAACAACGGCCCTAGCAACGGCCCTAGCTCCGGCCCTAGCAACGGCCCTAACAAGGGCCCTAGCAACGGCCCTAGCAACGGCCCTAACAACGGCCCTAGCAACGGCCCTAGCAACGGCCCTAACAAGGGCCCAAGCAACGGCCCTAACAAGGGCCCTAGCAACGGCCCTAACAAGGGCCCTAGCAACGGCCCTAGCAACGGCCCTAACAACGGCCCTAGCAACGGCCCTAGCATCGGCCCTAACAAGGGCCCTAGCAACGGCCCTAACAAGGGCCCTAGCAACGGCCCTAACAAGGGCCCTAGCAACGGCCCTAGCAACGGCCCTAGCTACGGCCCTATAACGGCCCTAACAAGGGCCCTAGCAACGGCCCTAGCAACGGCCCTAGCAACGGCCATAGCAACGGCACTAACAAGGGCCCTAGCAACGGCCCTAGCAACGGCCCTAACAAGGGCCCTAGAAACGGCCCTAGCAACGGCCCTAACAACGGCCCTAGCAACGGCCCTAGCAACGGCCCTAGCAACGGCCCTAGCAACGGCCCTAGCTCTGGCCCTAGCAACGGCCCTAACAAGGGCCCTAGCAACGGCCCTAGCAACGGCCCTAACAACGGCCCTAGCAACGGCCCTAGCAACGGCCCTAACAAGGGCCCTAGCAACGGCCCTAACAAGGGCCCTAGCAACGGCCCTAACAAGGGCCCTAGCAACGGCCCTAGCAACAGCCCTAGCTACGGCCCTATAACGGCCCTAACAAGGGCCCTAGCAACGGCCCTAGCAACGGCCCTAGCAACGGCCCTAGCAACGGCACTAACAAGGGCCCTAGCAACGGCCCTAGCAACGGCCCTAACAAGGGCCCTAGAAACGGCCCTAGCAACGGCCCTAACAACGTCCCTAGCAACGGCCCTAGCAACCGCCCTAACAACGGCCCTAGCAACGGCCCTAACAACGGCCTTTGAAACGGCCCTAGGAACAACCCTAGCAACGGCCCTAGCAACGGCCCTAGCAACGGCCCTAACAACGGCCCTAGCAACGGCCCTAACAAGGGCCCTAGCAACGGCCCTAACAAGGGCCCTAGCAACGGCCCTAACAAGGGCCCTATCAACGGCCCTAACAAGGGCCCTAGCAACGGCCCTAACTACGGCCCTAGCAACGGCCCTAACTACGGCCCTAGCAACGGCCCTAACAAGGGCCCTAGCAACGGCCCTAACAAGGGCCCTAGCAACGGCCCTAGCAACGGCCCTAGCAACGGCCCTAGCAACGGCCCTAACAAGGGCCCTAGCAAAGGCCCTAGCAACGGCCCTAGCAACGGCCCTAAAAAGGGCCCTAGCAACGGCCCTAACAAGGGCCCTAGCAACGTCCCTAACAAGGGCCCTAGCAACGGCCCTAGCAACGTTCCTAGCTACGGCCCTATAACGGTCCTAACAAGGGCCCTAGCAACGGCCCTAGCAACGGCCCTAGCAACGGCCCTAGCAACGGCCCTAACAAGGGCCCTAGCAACGGTCCTAGCAACGGCCCTAACAAGGGCCCTAGAAACGGCCCTAGCAACGGCCCTAGCAACGGCCCTTGCTACGGCCCTAGCAACGGCCCTAACAAGGGCCCTAGAAACGGCCCTAGCAACGGCCCTAACAAGGGCCCTAGAAACGGCCTTAGCAACGGCCCGAAAAACGGCCCTAGCAACGGCCCTAGCAACGGCCCTAACAACGGCCCTAGCAACGGCCCTAACAACGGCCCTTGAAATGGCCCTAGGAACAACCCTAGCAACGGCCCTAGCAACGGCCCTAACAAGGGCCCTAGCAACGGCCCTAACAGGGGCCCTATCAACGGCCCTAGCAACGGCCCTAACAAGGGCCCTAGAAACGGCCCTAGCAACGGCCCTAACAACGGCCCTAGCAACGGCCCTAGCAACGGCCCTAACAACGGCCCTAGCAATGGCCCTAGCTCCGGCCCTAGCAACGGCCCTAACAAGGGCCCTAGCAACGGCCCTAGCAACGGGCCTAACAACGGCCCTAGCAACGGCCCTAGCAACGGCCCTAACAAGGGCCCTAGCAACGGCCCTAACAAGGGCCCTAGCAACGGCCCTAACAAGGGCCCTAGCAACGGCCCTAGCAACAGCCCTAGCAACGGCCCTAGCAACGGCACTAACAAGGGCCCTAGCAACGGCCCTAGCAACGGCCCTAACAAGGGCCCTAGAAACGGCCCTAGCAACGGCCCTAACAACGGCCCTAGCAACGGCCCTAGCAACGGCCCTAACAACGGCCCTAGCAACGGCCCTAGCAACGGCCCTAACAAGGGCCCTAGCAACGGCCCTAACAAGGGCCCTAGCAACGGCCCTAACAAGGGCCCTAGCAACGGCCCTAACAAGGGCCCTATCAACGGCCCTAACAAGGGCCCTAGCAACGGCCCTAGCAACGGCCCTAGCTACGGCCCTAGCAACGGCCCTAACAAGGGCCATAGCAACGGCCCTAGCAACGGCCCTAGCAACGGCCCTAACAAGGGCCCTAGCAACGGTCCTAGCAACGGCCTTTGAAACGGCCCTAGGAACAACCCTAGCAACGGCCCTAGCAACGGCCCTAGCTACGGCCCTAGCAACGGCCCTAACAAGGGCCCTAGCAACGGCCCTAGCAACGGCCCTAACAACGGCCCTAGCAACGGCCCTAGCAACGGCCCTAACAAGGGCCCTAGCAACGGCCCTAACAAGGGCCCTAGAAACGGCCCTAACAAGGGCCCTAGCAACGGCCCTAACAAGGGCCCTAGCAACGGCCCTAACAAGGGCCCTAGCAATGGCCCTAACAAGGGCCCTAGCAACGGCCCTAGCAACAGCCCTAGCAACGGTTTTAACAAGGGCCTTAACAACGGCCCTAACAACGGCCCTGACAACGGACCTAACAACGGCCCTAGCAACGGCCCTAACAAGGGCCCTAGCAACGGCCCTAACAAGGGACCTAGCAACGGCCCTAGCAACAGACCTAACAAGCGCCCTAGCAACGGCCCTAGCAACGGCCCTAGCAACGGCCCTAGCAACGGCCCTAACAAGGGCCCTAGCAACGGCCCTAGCAACGGCCCTAGCAACGGCCCTAAAAAGGGCCCTAGCAACGGCCCTAACAAGGGCACTAGCAACGGCCCTAACAAGGGCCCTAACAAGGGCCCTAGGAACAACCCTAGCAACGGCCCTAGCTACGGCCCTAGCTACGGCCCTAGCAACGGCCCTAACAAGGGCCCTAGGAACAACCCTAGCAACGGCCCTAGCTACGGCCCTAGCAACAGCCCTAACAACGGCCCTAGCAACGGCCCTAACAAGGGCCCTAGCAACGGCCCTAACAAGGGCTCTAGCAACGGCCCTAAGAAGGGCCCTAGCAATGGCCCTAACAAGGGCCCTAGCAACGGCCCTAACAAGGGCCCTAGCAACGGCCCTAGCAACGGCCCTAGCAAAGGCCCAAGCAACGGCCCTAGCAACGGCCCTTACAAGGGCCCTAGCAACGGCCCTAACAAGGGCCCTAGCAACGGCCCTAACAAGGGCCCTATCAACGGCCCTAACAAGGGCCCTAGCAACGGCCCTAGCAACGGCCCTAGCTACGGCCCTAACAAGGGCCCTAGCAACGGCCCTAGCAACGGCCCTAGCAACGGCCCTAGCAACGGCCCTAGCCACGGCCCTAGCAACGGCCCTAGCAACGGCCCTAACAACGGCCCTAGCAACGGCCCTAACAAGAGCCCTAGCAACGGCCCTCACAAGTGCCCTAGCAACGGCCCTAACAAGGGCCCTAGCAACGGCCCTAACAAGGGCCCTAGCAACAGCCCTAGCAACGGCCCTAGCAACGGCCCTAGCTACGGCCCTAGCAACGGCCCTAACAAGGGCCCTAGCAACGGCCCTAGCAACGGCCCTAACAACGGCCCTAGCAACGGCCCTACCAACGGCCCTAACAAGGGCCCTAGCAACGGCCCTAGCAACGGCCCAAGCAACGGCCCTAGCAACGGCCCTAACAAGGGCCCTAGCAACGGCCCTAGCAACGGCCCTAGCAACGGCCCTAGCAACGGCCCTAACAAGGGCCCTAGCAACGGCCCTAGCAACGGCCCTAGCAACGGCCCTAAAAAGGGCCCTAGCAACGGCCCTAAACAGGGCCCTAGCAACGGCCATAACAACGGCCCTTGCAACGGCCCTAACAACGGCCCTAGCAACGGCCCTAACAACGGCCCTAGGAACGGCCCTAACAACGGCCCTAGCAACGGCCCTAGCAACGGCCCTAGCAACGGCCCTAACAATGGCCCTAACCACGGCCCTAGCAACGGCCCTAGCAACGGCCCTAGCAACGGCCCTAGCAACGGCCCTAGCAACGGCCCTAACAATGGCCCTAGCAACTGCCCTAAACACGGCCCTAGCAACGGCCCTAGCAACGGCCCTAACAACGGCCCTAGCAACGGCCCTAACAACGGCCCAAACAACGGCCCTAGCAACGACCCTAGCAACGGCCCTAGCAACGGCCCTAACAACGGCCCAAACAACGGCCCTAGCAACGACCCTAGCAACGGCCCTAGCAACGGCTTTAACAACAGCCCTAGCAACGGCCCTAGCAACGGCCCTAACAAGGGCCCTAGCAACGCCCCTAACAAGGGGCCCTAGCAACGGCCCTAACAAGGGCCCTAGCAACGGTCCTAACAAGGGCCCTATCAACGGCCCTAACAAGGGCCCTAGCAACGGCCCTAGCAACGGCCCTAGCCACGGCCCTAGCAACGGCCCTAGCAACGGCCCTAACAACGGCCCTAGCAACGGCCCTAACAAGAGCCCTAGCAACGGCCCTAACAAGTGCCCTAGCAACGGCCCTAACAAGGGCCCTAGCAACGGCCCTAACAAGGGCCCTAGCAACGGCCCTAACAAGGGCCCTAGCAACGGCCCTAACAAGGGCCCTAGCAACGGCCATAACCAGGGCCCTAACAACGGCCCTAGCAACGGCCTTAGCAAAGGCCCTAACAACGGCCCTGACAACGGTCCAAACAACGGCCCTGACAACGGACCTAACAACGGCCCTAGCAACGGCCCTAACAACGGCCCTAGCAACGGCCCTAGCAACGGCCCTAGCTACGGCCCTAGCAACGGCCCTAACAAGGGCCCTAGCAACGGCCCTAGCAACGGCCCTAACAAGGGCCCTAGGAACAACCCTAGCAACGGCCCTAGCAACGGCCCTAGCAACAGCCCTAACAACGGCCCTAGCAACGGCGCTAACAAGGGCCCTAGCAACGGCCCTAACAAGGGCCCTAGCAACGGCCCTAACAAGGGCCCTAGCAACGGCCCTAACAAGGGCCCTAACAAAGGCCCTAGCAACGGCCCTAGCAACGGCCCTAGCAAGGGCCCTAACAATGGCCCTAACCACGGCCCTAGCAACGGCCCTAAAAAACGGCCCTAGCAACGGCCCTAGCAACGGCCCTAGCAACGGCCCTAACAAAGGCCCTAGCAACGGCCCTAGAAACGGCCCTAGCAACGGCCCTAGCAACGGCCCTAACAACTGCCCTAACCACGGCCCTAGCAACGGCCCTAGCCACGGACCTAACAACGGCCCTAGCAACGGCCCTAGCAACGGCCCTAACAACGGCCCTAGGAACGGCCCTAACAACAGCCCTAGCAACGGCCCTAGCAACGGCCCTAGCAACGGCCCTAACAATGGCCCGAACCACGGCCCTAGCAACGGCCCTAGCAACGGCCCTAGCAACGGCCCTAACAAAGGCCCTAGCAACGTCCCTAACAATGGCCCTAGCAACTGCCCTAACCACGGCCCTAGCTACGGCCCTATAACGGCCCTAACAAGGGCCCTAGCAACGGCCCTAGCAACGGCCCTAGCAACGGCCCTAGCAACGGCCCTAACAAGGGCCCTAGCAACGGCCCTAGCAACGGCCCTAACAAGGGCCCTAGAAACGGCCCTAGCAACGGCCCTAGCAACGGCCCTAGCTACGGCCCTAGCAACGGCCCTAACAAGGGCCCTAGCAACGGCCCTAGCAACGGCCCTAACAAGGGCCCTAGAAACGGCCCTAGCAACGGCCCTAACATCGGCCCTAACAACGGCCCTAGCAACGGCCCTAACAACGGCCCTTGAAACAGCCCTAGGAACAACCCTAGCAACGGCCCTAGCAACGGCCCTAGCAACGGCCCTAACAAGGGCCCTAGCAACGGCCCTAACAAGGGCCCTAGCAACGGCCCTAACAAGGGCCCTAGCAACGGCCCTAGCAACGGCCCTAGCAACGGCCCTAGCAACGGCCCTAACAGGGGCCCTAGCAACGGCCCTAACAAGGGCCCTAGCAACGGCCCTAGCAACGGCCCTAGCAACGGCCCTAGCAACGGCCCTAGCAACGGCCCTAACAAGGGCCCTAGCAACGGCACTAACAAGGGCCCTAGCAACGGCCCTAACAAGGGCCCTTGAAACGGCCCTAGGAACAACCATAGCAACGGCCCTAGCAACGGCCCTAGAAACGGCCCTAGAAACGGCCCTAGCAACGGCCCTAACAAAGGCCCTAGCAACGGCCCTAGCAACGGCCCTAGCAACGGCCCTAGCAACGGCCCTAACAAAGGCCCTAGCAACGGCCCTAGCAACGGCCCTAGCAACTGCCCTAACAAGGGCCCTAGCAACGGCCCTAGCAACGGCCCTAACAACAGCCCTAGCAACGGCCCTAGCAACGGCCCTAACAACGGCCCTAGCAACGGCCCTAACAAGGGCCCTAGCAACGGCCCTAGCAACGGCCCTAGCAACGGCCCTAGCTACGGCCCAAGCAACGGCCCTAACAAGGGCCCAAGCAACGGCACTAGTAACGGCCCTAACAACGGCCCTAGCAACGGCCCTAGCAACGGCCCTAACAAGGGCCCTAGCAACGGCCCTAACAAGGGCCCTAGCAACGGCCCTAACAAGGGCCCTAGCAACGGCCCTAACAAGGGCCCTAGCAACGGCCCTAACAAGGGCCCTAGCAACGGCCCTAGCAACGGCCCTAGCAACGGCCCTAGCAACGGCACTAACAAGGGCCCTAGCAACGGCCCTAGCAACGGCCCTAACAAGGGCCCTAGAAACGGCCTTAGCAACAGCCCTAACAACGGCCCTAGCAACGGCCCTAGCAACGGCCCTAACAACGGCCCTAGCAACGGCCCTAACAACGGCCTTTGAAACGGCCCTAGGAACAACCCTAGCAACGGCCCTAGCAACGGCCCTAGCAACGGCCCTAACAAGGGCCCTAGCAACGGCCCTAACAAGGGCCCTAGCAACGGCCCTAACATGGGCCCTAGCAACGGCCCTAACAAGGGCCCTAGCAACGGCCCTAGCAACGGCCCTAGCAACGGCCCTAGCAACGGCCCTAGCAACGGCCCTAACAAGGGCCCTAGCAACGGTCCTAACAATGGCCCTAGCAACTGCCCTAACCACGGCCCTAGCTACGGCCCTATAACGGCCCTAACAAGGGCCCTAGCAACGGCCCTAACAAGGGCCCTAGCAACGGCCCTAGCAACGGCCCTAGCAACGGCCCTAGCAACGGCCCTAGCAACGGCCCTAACAAAGGCCCTAGCAACTGCCCTAACAATGGCCCTAGCAACTGCCCTAACCACGGCCCTAGCTACGGCCCTATAACGGCCCTAACAAGGGCCCTAGCAACGGCCCTAACAAGGGCCCTAGCAACGGCCCTAGCAACGGCCCTAGCAAGGGCCCTAACAATGGCCCTAACCACGGCCCTAGCAACGGCCCTAAAAAACGGCCCTAGCAACGGCCCTAGCAACGGCCCTAGCAACGGCCCTAACAAAGGCCCTAGCAACGGCCCTAGAAACGGCCCTAGCAACGGCCCTAGCAACGGCCCTAACAACTGCCCTAACCACGGCCCTAGCAACGGCCCTAGCCACGGACCTAACAACGGCCCTAGCAACGGCCCTAGCAACGGCCCTAACAACGGCCCTAGGAACGGCCCTAACAACAGCCCTAGCAACGGCCCTAGCAACGGCCCTAGCAACGGCCCTAACAATGGCCCGAACCACGGCCCTAGCAACGGCCCTAGCAACGGCCCTAGCAACGGCCCTAACAAAGGCCCTAGCAACGGCCCTAACAATGGCCCTAGCAACTGCCCTAACCACGGCCCAAGGTACGGCCCTATAACGGCCCTAACAAGGGCCCTAGCAACGGCCCTAACAAGGGCCCTAACAACGGCCCTAGCAACGGCCCTAACAACGGCCCTTGAAACAGCCCTAGGAACAACCCTAGCAACGGCCCTAGCAACGGCCCTAGCAACGGCCCTAACAAGGGCCCTAGCAACGGCCCTAACAAGGGCCCTAGCAACGGCCCTAACAAGGGCCCTAGCAACGGCCCTAGCAACGGCCCTAGCAACGGCCCTAGCAACGGCCCTAACAGGGGCCCTAGCAACGGCCCTAACAAGGGCCCTAGCAACGGCCCTAGCAACGGCCCTAGCAACGGCCCTAGCAACGGCCCTAGCAACGGCCCTAACAAGGGCCCTAGCAACGGCACTAACAAGGGCCCTAGCAACGGCCCTAACAAGGGCCCTTGAAACGGCCCTAGGAACAACCATAGCAACGGCCCTAGCAACGGCCCTAGAAACGGCCCTAGAAACGGCCCTAGCAACGGCCCTAACAAAGGCCCTAGCAACGGCCCTAGCAACGGCCCTAGCAACGGCCCTAGCAACGGCCCTAACAAAGGCCCTAGCAACGGCCCTAGCAACGGCCCTAGCAACTGCCCTAACAAGGGCCCTAGCAACGGCCCTAGCAACGGCCCTAACAACAGCCCTAGCAACGGCCCTAGCAACGGCCCTAACAACGGCCCTAGCAACGGCCCTAACAAGGGCCCTAGCAACGGCCCTAACAAGGGCCCTAGCAACGGCCCTAGCAACGGCCCTAGCAACGGCCCTAGCTACGGCCCTAGCAACGGCCCTAACAAGGGCCCAAGCAACGGCACTAGTAACGGCCCTAGCAACGGCCCTAGCAACGGCACTAACAAGGGCCCTAGCAACGGCCCTAGCAACGGCCCTAACAAGGGCCCTAGAAACGGCCCTAGCAACAGCCCTAACAACGGCCCTAGCAATGGCCCTAGCAACGGCCCTAACAACGGCCCTAGCAACGGCCCTAACAACGGCCTTTGAAACGGCCCTAGGAACAACCCTAGCAACGGCCCTAGCAACGGCCCTAGCAACGGCCCTAACAAGGGCCCTAGCAACGGCCCTAACAAGGGCCCTAGCAACGGCCCTAACATGGGCCCTAGCAACGGCCCTAACAAGGGCCCTAGCAACGGCCCTAGCAACGGCCCTAGCAACGGCCCTAGCAACGGCCCTAGCAACGGCCCTAACAAGGGCCCTAGCAACGGTCCTAACAAGGGCCCTAGCAACGGCCCTAACAAGGGCCCTAGCAATGGCCCTAACAAGGGCCCTAGCAACGGCCCTAACAAGGGCCCTAGCAACGGCCCTAGCAACGGCCCTAGCTACGGCCCTAGCAACGGCCCTAACAAGGGCCCTAGCAACGGCCCTAACAAGGGCCCTAGCAACGGCCCTAACAAGGGCCCTAGCAACGGCCCTAACAAGGGCCCTAGCAACGGCCCTAACAAGGGCCCTAGCAACGGCCCTAACAAGGGCCCTAGCAACGGCCCTAACAAGGGCCCTAACAACGGCCCTATCAAGGGCCCTAGCAACGGCCCTCACAAGGGCCCTAGCAACGGCCCTAGCAACGGCCCTAGCAACGGCCCTAGCAACGGCCCTAACAAGGGCCCTAGCAACGGCCCTAGCAACTGCCCTAGCAACGGCCCTAGCAACAGCCCTAACACGGCCCTAGCAACGGCCCTAGCAACGGCCCTTGCAACGGCCCTAGCAACGGCTCTAACAACGGCCCTAGGAACGGCCCTAACAACGGCCCTAGCAACGGCCCTAGCAACGGCCCTAGCAACGGCCCTAACAATGGCCCTAACCACGGCCCTAGCAACGGCCCTAGAAACGGCCCTAGCAACGGCCCTAGCAACGGCCCTAGCAACGGCCCTAACAAAGGCCCTAGCAACGGCCCTAAAAACGGCCCTTGCAACGGCCCTAACAACGGCCCTAGCAACGGCCCTAACAACGGCCCTAGGAATGGCCCTAACAACGGCCCTAGCAACGGCCCTAGCAACGGCCATAGCCACGGCCCTAACAACGGCCCTAGCAACGGCCCTAGCAACGGCCCTAACAACGGCCCTAGGAACGGCCCTAACAACGGCCCTAGCAACGGCCCTAGCAATGGCCCTAGCAACGGCCCTAACAATGGCCCTAACCACGGCCCTAGCAACGGCCCTAGCAACGGCCCTAGCAACGGCCCTAGCAACGGCCCTAACAAAGGCCCTAGCAACTGCCCTAACAATGGCCCTAGCAACTGCCCTAACCACGGCCCTAGCTACGGCCCTATAACGGCCCTAACAAGGGCCCTAGCAACGGCCCTAACAAGGGCCCTAGCAACGGCCCTAGCAACGGCCCTAGCAACGGCCCTAACAATGGCCCTAACCACGGCCCTAGCAACGGCCCTAAAAAACGGCCCTAGCAACGGCCCTAGCAACGGCCCTAGCAACGGCCCTAACAAAGGCCCTAGCAACGGCCCTAGAAACGGCCCTAGCAACGGCCCTAGCAACGGCCCTAACAACTGCCCTAACCACGGCCCTAGCAACGGCCCTAGCAACGGCCCTAACAAAGGCCCTAGCAACGGCCCTAGAAACGGCCCTAGCAACGGCCCTAGCAACGGCCCTAACAACTGCCCTAACCACGGCCCTAGCAACGGCCCTAGCCACGGACCTAACAACGGCCCTAGCAACGGCCCTAGCAACGGCCCTAACAACGGCCCTAGGAACGGCCCTAACAACAGCCCTAGCAACGGCCCTAGCAACGGCCCTAGCAACGGCCCTAACAATGGCCCGAACCACGGCCCTAGCAACGGCCCTAGCAACGGCCCTAGCAACGGCCCTAACAAAGGCCCTAGCAACGGCCCTAACAATGGCCCTAGCAACTGCCCTAACCACGGCCCTAGCTACGGCCCTATAACGGCCCTAACAAGGGCCCTAGCAACGGCCCTAACAAGGGCCCTAACAACGGCCCTAGCAACGGCCCTAACAACGGCCCTTGAAACAGCCCTAGGAACAACCCTAGCAACGGCCCTAGCAACGGCCCTAGCAACGGCCCTAACAAGGGCCCTAGCAACGGCCCTAACAAGGGCCCTAGCAACGGCCCTAACAAGGGCCCTAGCAACGGCCCTAGCAACGGCCCTAGCAACGGCCCTAGCAACGGCCCTAACAGGGGCCCTAGCAACGGCCCTAACAAGGGCCCTAGCAACGGCCCTAGCAACGGCCCTAGCAACGGCCCTAGCAACGGCCCTAGCAACGGCCCTAACAAGGGCCCTAGCAACGGCACTAACAAGGGCCCTAGCAACGGCCCTAACAAGGGCCCTTGAAACGGCCCTAGGAACAACCATAGCAACGGCCCTAGCAACGGCCCTAGAAACGGCCCTAGAAACGGCCCTAGCAACGGCCCTAACAAAGGCCCTAGCAACGGCCCTAGCAACGGCCCTAGCAACGGCCCTAGCAACGGCCCTAACAAAGGCCCTAGCAACGGCCCTAGCAACGGCCCTAGCAACTGCCCTAACAAGGGCCCTAGCAACGGCCCTAGCAACGGCCCTAACAACAGCCCTAGCAACGGCCCTAGCAACGGCCCTAACAACGGCCCTAGCAACGGCCCTAACAAGGGCCCTAGCAACGGCCCTAACAAGGGCCCTAGCAACGGCCCTAGCAACGGCCCTAGCAACGGCCCTAGCTACGGCCCTAGCAACGGCCCTAACAAGGGCCCAAGCAACGGCACTAGTAACGGCCCTAGCAACGGCCCTAGCAACGGCACTAACAAGGGCCCTAGCAACGGCCCTAGCAACGGCCCTAACAAGGGCCCTAGAAACGGCCCTAGCAACAGCCCTAACAACGGCCCTAGCAATGGCCCTAGCAACGGCCCTAACAACGGCCCTAGCAACGGCCCTAACAACGGCCTTTGAAACGGCCCTAGGAACAACCCTAGCAACGGCCCTAGCAACGGCCCTAGCAACGGCCCTAACAAGGGCCCTAGCAACGGCCCTAACAAGGGCCCTAGCAACGGCCCTAACATGGGCCCTAGCAACGGCCCTAACAAGGGCCCTAGCAACGGCCCTAGCAACGGCCCTAGCAACGGCCCTAGCAACGGCCCTAGCAACGGCCCTAACAAGGGCCCTAGCAACGGCCCTAACAAGGGCCCTAGCAACGGCCCTAACAAGGGCCCTAGCAACGGCCCTAACAAGGGCCCTAGCAACGGCCCTAACAAGGGCCCTAGCAACGGCCCTAACAAGGGCCCTAGCAACGGCCCTAACAAGGGCCCTAACAACGGCCCTATCAAGGGCCCTAGCAACGGCCCTCACAAGGGCCCTAGCAACGGCCCTAGCAACGGCCCTAGCAACGGCCCTAGCAACGGCCCTAACAAGGGCCCTAGCAACGGCCCTAGCAACTGCCCTAGCAACGGCCCTAGCAACAGCCCTAACACGGCCCTAGCAACGGCCCTAGCAACGGCCCTTGCAACGGCCCTAGCAACGGCTCTAACAACGGCCCTAGGAACGGCCCTAACAACGGCCCTAGCAACGGCCCTAGCAACGGCCCTAGCAACGGCCCTAACAATGGCCCTAACCACGGCCCTAGCAACGGCCCTAGAAACGGCCCTAGCAACGTCCCTAGCAACGGCCCTAGCAACGGCCCTAACAAAGGCCCTAGCAACGGCCCTAAAAACGGCCCTTGCAACGGCCCTAACAACGGCCCTAGCAACGGCCCTAACAACGGCCCTAGGAATGGCCCTAACAACGGCCCTAGCAACGGCCCTAGCAACGGCCATAGCCACGGCCCTAACAACGGCCCTAGCAACGGCCCTAGCAACGGCCCTAACAACGGCCCTAGGAACGGCCCTAACAACGGCCCTAGCAACGGCCCTAGCAATGGCCCTAGCAACGGCCCTAACAATGGCCCTAACCACGGCCCTAGCAACGGCCCTAGCAACGGCCCTAGCAACGGCCCTAGCAACGGCCCTAACAAAGGCCCTAGCAACTGCCCTAACAATGGCCCTAGCAACTGCCCTAACCACGGCCCTAGCTACGGCCCTATAACGGCCCTAACAAGGGCCCTAGCAACGGCCCTAACAAGGGCCCTAGCAACGGCCCTAGCAACGGCCCTAGCAACGGCCCTAACAATGGCCCTAACCACGGCCCTAGCAACGGCCCTAAAAAACGGCCCTAGCAACGGCCCTAGCAACGGCCCTAGCAACGGCCCTAACAAAGGCCCTAGCAACGGCCCTAGAAACGGCCCTAGCAACGGCCCTAGCAACGGCCCTAACAACTGCCCTAACCACGGCCCTAGCAACGGCCCTAGCCACGGACCTAACAACGGCCCTAGCAACGGCCCTAGCAACGGCCCTAACAACGGCCCTAGGAACGGCCCTAACAACAGCCCTAGCAACGGCCCTAGCAACGGCCCTAGCAACGGCCCTAACAATGGCCCTAACCACGGCCCTAGCAACGGCCCTAGCAACGGCCCTAGCAACGGCCCTAGCAACGGCCCTAGCAACGGCCCTAACAAAGGCCCTAGCAACGGCCCTAACAATGGCCCTAACCACGGCCCTAGCAACGGCCCTAACAAGGGCCCTAGAAACGGCCCTAGCAACGGCCCTAGCAACGGCTCTAGCTACGGCCCTAGCAACGGCCCTAACAAGGGCCCTAGCAACGGCCCTAGCAACGGCCCTAACAAGGGCCCTAGAAACGGCCCTAGCAACGGCCCTAACAACGGCCCTAACAACGGCCCTAGCAACGGCCCTAACAACGGCCCTTGAAACAGCCCTAGGAACAACCCTAGCAACGGCCCTAGCAACGGCCCTAGCAACGGCCCTAACAAGGGCCCTAGCAACGGCCCTAACAAGGGCCCTAGCAACGGCCCTAACAAGGGCCCTAGCAACGGCCCTAGCAACGGCCCTAGCAACGGCCCTAGCAATGGCCCTAACAAGGGCCCTAGCAACGGCACTAACAAGGGCCCTAGCAACGGCCCTAACAAGGGCCCTTGAAATGGCCCTAGGAACAACCCTAGCAACGGCCCTAGCAACGGCCCTAGAAACGGCCCTAGAAACGGCCCTAGCAACGGCTCTAACAAAGGCCCTAGCAACGGCCCTAGCATCGGCCCTAACAACGGCCCTAGCAACGGCCCTAGCAACGGCCCTAACAAGGGCCCTAGCAACTGCCCTAACAAGGGCCCTAGCAACGGCCCTAACAAGGGCCCTAGCAACGGCCCTAACAAGGGCCCTAGCAACGGCCCTAACAAGGGCCCTAGCAACGGCCCTAGTAACGGCCCTAGCAACGGCCCTAGCAACGGCACTAACAAGGGCCCTAGCAACGGCCCTAGCAACGGCCCTAACAAGGGCCCTAGAAACGGCCCTAGCAACGGCCCTAACAACGGCCCTAGCAACGGCCCTAGCAACGGCCCTAACAACGGCCCTAGCAACGGCCCTAACAACGGCCTTTGAAACGGCCCTAGGAACAACCCTCTCAAGGGCCCTAGCAACGCCCCTAGCAACGGCCCTAACAACGGCCCTAGCAACGGCCCTAACAAGGGCCCTAGCAACGGCCCTAACAAGGGCCCTAGCAACGGCCCTAACATGGGCCCTAGCAACGGCACTAACAAGGGTTCTAGCAACAGCCCTAACAAAGGCCCTAGCAACGGCCCTAGCAACGGCCCTAGCAACGGCCCTAGCAACGGCCCTAGCAACGGCCCTAACAAGGGCCCTAGAATCGGCCCATCATCCGCCCTAGCAACGGCCCTAGCTACGGCCCTAGCAACGGCCCTAACAAGGGCCCTAGCAACGGCCCTAACAATGGCCCTAGCAACTGCCCTAACCACGGCCCTAGCTACGGCCCTATAACGGCCCTAACAAGGGCCCTAGCAACGGCCCTAGCAACGGCCCTAGCAACGGCCCTAGCAACGGCCCTAACAAGGGCCCTAGCAACGGCCCTAGCAACGGCCCTAACAAGGGCCCTAGCAACGGCCCTAGCAACGGCCCTAACAAGGGCCCTAGAAACGGCCCTAGCAACGGCCCTAGCAACGGCCCTAGCTACGGCCCTAGCAACGGCCCTAACAAGGGCCCTAGCAACGGCCCTAGCAACAGCCCTAACAAGGGCCCTAGAAACGGCCCTAGCAACGGCCCTAACAACGGCCCTAGCAACGGCCCTAGCAACGGCCCTAACAACGGCCATAGCAACGGCCCTAACAACGGCCCTAGAAACAGCCCTAGGAACAACCCTAGCAACGGCCCTAGCAACGGCCCTAGCAACGGCCCTAACAAGGGCCCTAGCAACGGCCCTAACAAGGGCCCTAGCAACGGCCCTAACAAGGGCCCTAGCAACGGCCCTAGCAACGGCCCTAGCAACGGCCCTAGCAACGGCCCTAGCAACGGCCCTAACAAGGGCCCTAGCAACGGCACTAACAAGGGCCCTAGCAACGGCCCTAACAAGGGCCCTTGAAACGGCCCTAGGAACAACCCTAGCAACGGCCCTAGCAACGGCCCTAGAAACGGCCCTAGAAACGGCCCTAGCAACGGCCCTAACAAAGGCCCTAGCAACGGCCCTAGCAACGGCCCTAGCAACGGCCCTAGCAACGGCCCCAACAAAGGCCCTAGCAACGGCCGTAGCAACGGCCCTAGCAACTGCCCTAACAAGGGCCCTAGCAACGGCCCTAGCAACGGCCCTAACAACGGCACTAGCAACGGCCCTAGCAACGGCCCTAACAACGGCCCTAGCAACGGCCCTAACAAGGGCCCTAGCAACGGCCCTAACAAGGGCCCTAGCAACGGCCCTAACAAGGGCCCTAGCAACGGCCCTAGCAACGGCCCTAGCAACGGCCCTAGCTACGGCCCTAGCAACGGCCCTAACAAGGGCCCTAGCAACGGCCCTAACAAGGGCCCTAGCAACGGCCCTAACAAGGGCCCTAGCAACGGCCCTAACAAGGGCCCTAGCAACGGCCCTAGCAACAGCCCTAGCTACGGCCCTATAACGGCCCTAACAAGGGCCCTAGCAACGGCCCTAGCAACGGCCCTAGCAACGGCCCTAGCAACGGCACTAACAAGGGCCCTAGCAACGGCCCTAGCAACGGCCCTAACAAGGGCCCTAGAAACGGCCCTAGCAACGGCCCTAACAACGGCCCTAGCAACGGCCCTAGCAACGGCCCTAACAACGGCCCTAGCAACGGCCCTAACAACGGCCTTTGAAACGGCCCTAGGAACAACCCTAGTAACGGCCCTCGCAAAGGCCCTAGCAACGGCCCTAACAACGGCCCTAGCAACGGCCCTAACAACGGCCCTAGCAACGGCCCTAACAAGGGCCCTAGCAACGGCCCTAACATGGGCCCTAGCAACGGCCCTAAAAAGGGCCCTAGCAACGGCCCTAACAAGGGCCCTAGCAACGGCACTAACAACGGCCCTAGCAACGGCCCTACCAATGGCCCTAACTACGGCCCAAGGAACGGCCCTAACAACGGCCCTAGCAACGGCCCTAGAAACGGCCCTAGCAACGGCCCTAACAAAGGCCCTAGCAACGGCCTTAACAAAGGCCCTAGCAACGGCCCTAACAACGGCCCTAGCAACGGCCCTAGCAACGACCCTAGCAACGGCCCTAGCAACGGCCCTAACAAGGGCCATAGCAACCGCCCTAGCAACGGCCCTAGCAACGGCCCTAGCAACGGCCCTAACAACGGCCCTAGCAACGGCCCTAACAACGGCCCTAGCAACGGCCCTAGCAACGGCCCTAGCAACGGCCCTAGCAACGGCCCTAACAAGGACCCTAGCAACGGCCCTAACAACGGCCCTAGCAACGGCCCTAAAAACTTAAACAATCCTAAACCCTAAACCTTAAACCATAAACCCTAAATGTTAAACCATAAATCTAAGAATAACCATAACCCTAACCCTAACCCTAAACCTAAACCTAACCCTAACCCTAACCCTAACCTTAAGCCTAACCTTACCCTAACCCTAACCCTAACCCTAACCCTAACCATAACCATAACCCTAACCTTAACCCTAACCCTAATCTTAACCCTAACCCTAACCCTAACCCCTAACCCTTACCCTAACCCTAACCCTAACCCTAACCCTAAACCTAACCCTAACCCTAACCCTAACCGTAACCCTAACCTAACCCTAACAATAACCCTAAACCTAACCCTAACACTAACCTTAACCCTAATCCTAACCCTAACCCTAACCCTAACCCTAACCGTAACCATAACACTAAACTCTAAACCCTAAACCTAATCCACCCTAAACCTTAAATAATCCTAAACCATAAACCGTAGACCCTAAACCCTAAATCTAACATTAAACCTAAACCTAACCCTAAATCTAACCCTAACCCTAACCCTAACCCTAAACCTAACCCTGACTCTAATCCTAACACTAAACCTATTTCTAATTCTAACCCTAACACTAATCCTAAACTTATACCTAACCCCCTAATAATAACCCTAACCCTAACCCTAACCCTAACCTAACCCTAACCCTAACCCAAACCCTAACCCAAACCCTAACACTAACCCCCTAACTTTTACCCTAAACCTAACCCTAACCCTAACCTTAAACCCATAACCCTAACCCTAACCCTAAACCTAACACTAACCTTACCCTAACCCTAACCCTAACCCTAACCCTAACCCTAACCCTAACCTTAACCCTAACCCTAACCTTAACCCTAACCCTAACCCCTAACCCTTACCCTAACCCTAACCCTAACCCTAACCCTAAACCTAACCCTAACCCTAACCCTAACCGTAACCCTAACCCTAACCCTAACCCTAACCCTAACCCTAACCCTAACCCTAACCTTAACCCCATAACCCTAACCCTAACCCTCACCCTAACCCTAACACTATTCCTAACCCTAACCCTAACCCTAACACTAACCCTAACCCTAATCCTAACCCTAACCCTAACCCTAACCTTACCCTAACCCTAACCCTAACTCTAACCCTAACCCTAACCCTAACCTTAATCCTAACCCTAACCTTAACCATAACCCTAACCCCTAACCCTTACCCTAACCCTAACCCTAACCCTAATCCTAATCCTTACACTAACCATAACCCTAACCCTAACACTAACCCTAACCTTAACCCTAACCCTAACCCTAACCCTAACCCTAACCCTAAATCTAACCCTAACCCTAACCCTAACCGTAACCATAATACTAAACTCTAAACCCTAAACCTAATCCACCCTAAACCTTAAACCATCCTAAACCATAAACCTTAAACCCTAAACCCTAAATCTAACAATAAACCTAAACCTAACCCTAAATCTAACCCTAACCCTAACCCTAACCCTAAACCTAAACCTGACCCTAACCCTAACCCTAATCCTAACACTAATCATAACCCAAACACTAATCCTAACCCTCACCTTAACCTAACATTAAAACTCACACTATCCCTAATCCTAACACTAAACCCTAAACTTTAAATTTAACCCTAACCCTAACCCTACCCTTAACCCTAAACCTATCCCTAAACCTAACCCTGACCCTAATCCTAACACTAACACTATTTCTAATTCTAACCCTAACACTAATCCTAAACTAAAACCTAACCCCCTAATAATAACCCTAATACTAAACCTAACCCTAACCCTAACCCTAACCCTAACACTAACACTAACCCCTAACCCCTAACACTAACCCTAACCCTAACCCCTAACCCTAACCCTAACCCTAAACTTAACCCTAATTCTAACCCTAACCCTATCCCTAACCCTAACCCTTACCCTAACACTAACACTAACCTTAACCCTAACCCTAACCTTAACCCTCACCCTAACCCTCACCTTAACCCTAAACCTAACCCTAACACTAACCCTAACACCCTAAATCCTAAACCTTAAACCCCGAAAAACCCTAAACACTAATTCCAAAAGCACCCTAAACTCTAAACTATAAACACTAAACGCTAAAAAACCCTAAACCCTAAACCCTAAACACTAAACCCTAAACAAGCCTAAACCCTAAAACCATTAACACTATACCCTAAACAACCCTAAACCCTTAACCCTAAACATTATACCCTAAACCCTAAAACACTATACAACCTTAAACCCTAAACCTTAAAATATCCTAAATCATAAATCCTGAACAACCCTAAACACTAAATTATAAACAACCCTAAAAAACCCTAAACAACTCTAAACGCTAAAACCTAAACAACCCTAACCATTAAACAATCTGAAACGCTAAATTCTATAACCTAAACCTAAACCACCCTAAAACTTAAACAATCCTAAACCCTAAACCTTAAACCATAAACCCTAAATTTTAAACCATAAATCTAAGAATAACCATAACCCTAACCCTAACCCTAAACCTAAACCTAACCCTAACCCCAACCCTAACCTTAAACCCATAACCCTAACCCTAACCTTAAGCCTAACATAACCACATAACCCTAACTCTAACCCTAACTCTAACCCTAACTCTAACCCTAATGCTAACCCTAACCCTAACCCTAACCCTAACCCATTAACCTTAATCCCTAAATCCAAAAACCTGAACAACGATAAATCCTAAACCCTGAACAACCCTAAATCACAAACCCTGAATAACCCTAAACATTAACCTCTAAACAACCCTAAACAACCCTAATCACTAAACCATAAACAACCCTAAACACTAAACCCTAAACAACCCTATACCCTAAACCTTAAACACTAAACCGTAAATAACCCTAAACCCTAAACCATTAACACTATACCCTAAACAACACTAAACACTTAACCCAAAAAAACCCTAAAACCTAAACCTTAAACACTAAATCTTAAACAACCCTAAACCCTAAACACTAAACCCTAAACAACCCTAAACTTTTAACCCTAAACTCTATACCCTAAACAACCCTAAACCTTAAATAATCCTAAACTCTAAACCCTAAACCCTTAACGTAAACCACCCTAAATCTTAAACAATCCTAAACCCTAAACCTTAAACCCTAAACACTAAACCCTAAACCCTAAACCTAACAATAACCATAACCCTAACCCTCACCCCTAACCCTTACCCTAACCCTAACCCTAATTCTAATCCTAACCCTAACCATAACCCTATCCCTAACCCTAACCCTAACCCTAAACCTAATCCTAACCCTAAACTTAACCCTAATCCTAACCCTAACCCTAACCCTAACCCTAACCGTAACCATGACACTAAACTCTAAACCGTAAACCTAATCCACCCTAAACCTTAAAAAATCCTAAACCATAAAACTTAGACCCTAAATCCTAAATCTAACAATAAACCTAAACCTAACCCTAAATCTAACCCTAACCCTAACCCTAACCCTAAACCCTCCCTGACTTTAACCCTAACCCTAACCCTAACCCTAACCCTAAACCTAACCCTGACCCTAATCCTAACACTAACCCTATTTCTAACTCTAACCCTAACACTAATCCTAAACTTAAACCTAACCCCCTAATAATAATCCTAACCCTAACACTAACCCTAACCCTAACCCTAACCTAAACCTAACCCTAACCCTAACCCTAACCCAAACCCTAACACTAACCCCCTACCTTTTACCATAACCCTAACCCTAACCCTAACCCTAACCCTTACCATAACCCTAACCCTAACCCTAACCCCATCCCTAACCCTAACCCTAACCGTAACCATAACACTAAACTCTAAACCCTAAACCTAATCCACCCTAAACCTTAAACAATCCTAAACCATAAACCTTAAACCCTAAACCCTAAATCTAACAATAAACCTAAACCTAAACCTAAATCTAATCCTAAGCCTATCCCTAACCCTAAACCTAACCCTGACCCTAACCCTAACCCTAATCCTAACACTAACCATAACCCTAACCCTAACATTAAGCCTAACCTTAACTCTAACCCTAACCCTAACCCTAACCCTAACCCTAACCCTAACCCTAACTCTAACCCTAACCCTAACCCTAACCGTAACCATAATACTAAACTCTAAACCCTAAACCTAATCTACCCTAAACCTTAAACAATCCTAAACCTTAAACCTTAAACCCTAAACCCTAAATCTAACAATAAACCTAAACCTAACCCTAAATCTAACCCTAACCCTAACCCTAAACCTAAACCTAAACCTGACCCTAACCCTAACCCTAATAATAACACTAATCATAACCCAAACACTATCCCTAACCCTAACCCTAAACCTAACCGTAAACCTCACACTTTCCCTAATCTTAACACTAAACCCTAACCTTTAAATCTAACCCTAACCCTAACCCTACCCTTAACCCTAACCCTAACCATATCCCTAAACCTAACCTTTACCCTAATCCTAACACTAACCCTATTTCTAATTCTAACCCTAACACTAATCCTAAACTAAAACCTAACCCCCTAATAATAACCCTAACACTAAACCTAACCCTAACCCTAACCCTAACCCTAACACTAACCCCTAACCCCTAACACTAACCCTAACCCTAACCCCTAACCCTAACCCTAACCCTAACCCTAACCCTAACCTTAACCCTAACCCTAAACCTAACCCTAACCCTATCCCTAACCCTAACCCTTACCCTAACACTAACACTAACCTTAACCCTAACCCTAACCTTAACCCTCACCCTAACCCTCACCTTAACCCTAAACCTAACACTAACACTAACCCTAACACCCTAAATCCTAAACCCTAAACTCCGAAAAACCTTAAACACTAATTCCAAAAGCACCCTTAACTTTAAACTATAAACACTAAAAGCTAAAAAACCCTAAATCCTAAACCCTAAACACTAAACACTAAACAAGCCTAAACCCTAAAATCATTAACACTATACCCTAAACAACCCTAAACCCTTAACCCTAAACATTATACACTAAACCCTAAAACACTATACAACCTTAAACCCTAAACCTTAAAATATCCTAAATCATAAATCCTGAACACCCCTAAACACTAAATCATAAACAACCCTAAAAAACCCTAAACAACTCTAAACGCAAAAACCTAAACAACCCTAAATATTAAACAATCTTAAACGCTAAACCCTATACCCTAAACCTAAACCACCCTAAAACTTAAACAATCCTAAACCCTAAACCTTAAACCATAAACCCTAAAATTTAAACCTTAAATCTGAGAATAACCATAACCCTAACCCTAACCCTAAACCTAAACCTAACCCTAACCCCAACCCTAACCTTAACCCCTTAACCCTAACCCTAACCTTAACCCTAACCCTAACCCTAACCCTAACCCTAACCCTAACCCTAACCCTAACCCTAACCCCTTAACCTTAATCCCTAAATCCTAAACCCTGAACAACCATAAATCCTAAACCCTGAACAACCCTAAATCATAAACCCTGAATAACCCTAAACACTAACCTCTAAACAACCCTAAACAACCCTAATCACTAAACCATAAACAACCCTAAACATTAAACCCTAAAGAACCCTATACACTAAACTTTAAACACTAAACCCTAAATAACCCTAAACCCTAAACCATTAACACTATACCCTAAACAACACTAAACACTAAACCCAAAACAACCCTAAAACCTAAACCTTAAACACTAAACCTTAAAAAACCCTAAACCCTAAACACTAAACCCTAAACAACCCTAAACTTTTAACCCTAAACACTATACCCTAAACAACCCTAAACCTTAAACAATCCTAAACTCTAAACCCTAAACCCTTAACCTAAACCACCCTAAATCTTAAACAATCCTAAACCCTAAACCTTAAACCCTAAACACTAAACCCTAAACCCTAAACCTAACAATAACCATAACCCTAAACCTAACCCCTAACCCTTACTCTAACCCTAACCCTAACCCTAATCCTAACCCTAAACCTAACCCTAACCCTAACCCTAACCCTAACCCTAACCCTAACCATAAACCTAATCCTAACCCTAACCTTAACCCTAATCCTAAACCTAAACCTAACCCTAACCCTAACCGTAAAAATAACACTAAACTTTAAACCCTAAACCTAATCCATCCTAAACCTTAAACAATCCTAAACCATAAACCTTAGACCCGAAATCCTAAATCTAACAATAAACCTAAACCTAACCCTAAATCTAACCCTAACCCTAACCCTAACCCTAAAGCCTCCCTGACCCTAACCCTAACCCTAACCCTAACCCTAAACCTAACCCTGACCCTAATCCTAACACTAAACCTATATCTAATTCTAACCCTAACACTAATCCTAAACTTAAACCTAACCCCCTAATAATAACCCTAACCCTAACACTAACCCTAACCCCTAACCCTAACCCTAACCCTAACCCTAACCTAACGCTAACCCTAACCCTTCCTAACCCTAACACTAACCCCTAACCCTTACCCTAACCCTAACCCTAACCCTGACCATTACCCTAACCCTAACCCTAACCCTAACCCAAACCCTAACACTAACTGTAACCATAACACTAAACTCTAAACCCTAAACCTAATCCACCCTAAACATTAAACAATCCTAAACCATAAACCTTAAACTCTAAACCCTAAATCTAACAATAAACCTAAAACTGACCCTAAATCTAACCCTAACCCTAACCCTAACCCTAAACCTAACCCTGACCCTAAACCTAACCCTAATCCTAACACTAACCATAACCCTAACCCTAGGCCTAACACTAACCTTAACCCTAACCCTAACCCTAAACCTAACCCTAACCCTAACCCTAACCCTAACCCTAACCCTAACCCTAACCGTAACCATAATACTAAACTCTAAACCCTAAACCTAATCCACCCTAAACCTTAAACAATCCTAAACCATAAACCTTAAATCCTAAACCCTAAATCTAACAATAAACATAAACCTATCCCTTAATCTAACCCTAACCATAACCCTAACCCTAAACCTAACCCTGACCCTAACCCTAACCCTAATCCTAACACTAACCATAACCCTAGCCCTAACCCTAACACTAACCCCTAACCCCTAACACTAACCCTGACCCTAACCCCTAACCCTAACCCTAACCCTAACCTAACCCTAACACTAAGCCTAACCCTAACCCTAACCCTAACCCTAACCCTATCCCTAACCCTAACCCTTACCCTAACACTAACACTAAACTTAACCCTAACCCTAACCTTAACCCTCACCCTAACCCTCACCCTAACCCTCACCCTAACCCTAAACTTAACCCTAACACTAACCCTAACACCCTAAATCCTAAACCCTAAACCCAGAAAAACTCTAAGCACTAATTCCAAAAGCACCCTAAACCCTAAACTCTAAACACTAAACGCTAAAAAACCCTAAACCCTAAACCCTAAACACTAAACCCTAAACAAGCCTAAACCCTAAAACCATTAACACTATACCCTAAACAACCCTAAACCCTTAACCCTAAACATTATAGCCTAAACCCTAAAACATTATACAACCTTAAACCCTAAACCTTAAAATATCCTAAATCATAAATCCTGAACAACCCTAAACACTAAATCATAAACAACCCTAAAAAAACATAATCAACTCTAAACGCTAAAACATAATCAACCCTAAACATTAAACAATCTTAAACGCTAAACCCAATACCCTAAACCTAAACCACCCTAAAACTTAAACAATCCTAAACCCTAAACCTTAAACCATAAACCCTAAATTTTAAACCATAAATCTAAGAATAACCATAACCCTAACCCTAACCCTAAACCTAAACCTAACCCTAACCCCAACCCTAACCTTAACCCCATAACCCTAATCCTAACCTTAAGCCTAACATAACCACATAACCCTAACCCTAACACTAACCCTAACCTTAACCCTAACCCCTAACCCCTAACCCTAACCCTAACCCTAACCCCTAACCCTAACCCTAACCCTAACCCTAACCTTACCCTAAACCTAACCCTAACCCTAACCCTAACCCTAACCCTAACCCTAACACTAACCTTAACCCTAACCCTAACCTTAACCCTAACACTAACCCTAACCCCTAACCCTTACCCTAACCCTAACCCTAACCCTAACCCTAAACTAACACTAACTCTAACCCTAACCCTAACCCTAAACCTAACCCTAACCCTAACCCAAACCGTAACCATAACACTAAACTCTAAACCCTAAACCTAATCCACCCTAAACCTTTAAAAATCCTAAACCATAAACCGTAGACCCTAAACCATAAATCTAACAATAAACCTAAACCTAACCCTAAATCTAACCCTAACCCTAAACCCTCCCTGACCCTAACCCTAACCCTAACCCTAACCCTAACCCTAAACCTAACCCTGACCCTAATCCTAACACTAAACCTATTTCTAATTCTAACCCTAACACTGATCCTAAACTTAAACCTAACCCCCTAATAATAACCCTAACCCTAACACTAACCCTAACCCTAACCCTAACCCTAACCCTAACCCTACCCTAACCCTAACCCTACCCCTAACCCAAACCCTAAAACTAACCCCCTAACTTTTACCCTAACCATAACCCTAACCCTAACCCTTACCATAACCCTAACCCTAACCCTAACCCAATCCCTAACCCTAACCCTCACCGTAACCATAACACTAAACTCTAAACCCTAAACCTAATCTACCCTAAACCTTAAACAATCCTAAACC
>NW_027667640.1:3360000-3382500 GCF_963924665.1 Micromys minutus | reverse complement strand
TTAACCTTAATCCCTAAATCCTAAACCCTGAACAACCATAAATCCTAAACCCTGAACAACCTAAATCATAAACCCTGAATAACCCTAAACACTAACCTCTAAACAACCCTAAACAACCCTAATCACTAAACCATAAACAACCCTAAACACTAAACCCTAAACAACCCTATACCCTAAACCTTAAACACTAAACCCTAAATGACCCTAAACACTAAACCATTAACACTATACCCTAAACAACACTAAACACTAAACCCAAAACAACCCTAAAACCTAAACTTTAACACTAAACCTTAAACAACCCTAAACCCTAAACAGTAAACCCTAAACAACCCTAAACTTTTAACCCTAAACACTATACCCTAAACAACCCTAAACCTTAAACAATCCTAAACTCTAAACCCTAAACCCTTAACCTAAACTACCCTAAATCTTAAACAATCCTAAACCCTAAACCATAAACCCTAAACACTAAACTCTAAACCCTAAACCTAACAATAACCATAACCCTAACCCTAACCCCAAACCCTTACCCTATCCCTAACCCTAACCCTAACCCTAATCCTAACCCTAACCCTAAACCTAACCCTAACACTAATCCTAACCCTAACCCTAACCCTAAACCTAATCCTAACCCTAACCTTAACCCTAATCCTAACCCTAACCCTAACACTAACCCTAACCGTAACCATAACACTAAACTCTAAACCCTAAACCTAATCCACCCTAAACCTTAAACAATCCTAAACCATAAACCTTAGACCCTAAATCCTAAATCTAACAATAAACCTAAACCTAACCCTAAATCTAACCCTAACCCTAACCCTAACCCTAAACCCTCTCTGACCCTAGCCCTAACCCTAACCCAAACCCTAACCCTAAACCTAACCCTGACCCTAATCCTAACACTAACCCTATTTCTAATTCTAACCCTAACACTAATCCTAAACTTAAACCTAACACCCTAATAATAACCCTAACTCTAACACTAACCCTAACCCCTAACCCTAACCCTAACCCTAACCCTAACCCTAACACTAACCCCTAACCCTTACCCTAACCCTAATCTTAACCCTAACCTTATCCATTACCCTAACCCTAACCCTAACCCTAACACTAACCGTAACCATAACACTAAACTCTAAAGACTAAAACTGATCCACCCTAAAACTTAAACAATCCTAAACCATAAACCTTAAACCCTAAACCCTAAATCTAACAATAAACCTAAACCTGACCCTAAAACTAACCCTAACCCTAACCCTAACCCTAAACCTAACCCTGACCCTAACCCTAACCCTAATCCTAACACTAACCATAACCCTAACCCTAACCCTAACCCTAACCTTAACCCTAACCCTAACCCTAACCCTAACCCTAACCCTAACCCTAACCCTAACCCTAACCCTAACCCTAACCCTAACCCATTAACCTTAATCCCTAAATCCTAAACCCTGAACAACCATAAATCCTAAACCCTGAACAAACCTAAATCATAAACCCTGAATAACCCTAAACACTAACCTCTAAACAACCCTAAACAACCCTAATCACTAAACCATAAACAACCCTGAACACTAAACCCTAAACAACCCTATACCCTAAACCTTAAACACTAAACCCTAAATAACCCTAAACCCTAAACCATTAACACTATACCCTAAACAACACTAAACACTAAACCCAAAACAACCCTAAAACCTAAACCTTAAACACTAAACCTTAAACAATCCTAAACCCTAAACACTAAACCCTAAACAACCCTAAACTTTTAACCCTAAACACTATACCCTAAACAACCCTAAACCTTAAACAATCCTAAAGTCTAAACCCTAAACCCTTAACCTAAACCACCCTAAATCTTAAACAATCCTAAACCCTAAACCTTAAACCCTAAACACTAAATCTAAACCCTAAACCTAACAATAACCATAACCCTAACCCTAACCCCTAACCCTTACCCTACCCCTAACCCTAACCCTAATCCTAACCCTAACCCTAACCCTAACCCTAACCCTAACCCTAACCCTAAACCTAATCCTAACCCTTACCCTAACCCGAACTTTAACCCTAACCCTAATCCTAACACAAAACCCTAAACCCTAAACCTAACCCTAACCCTAAAACTAAACTTTAAATCCTAAACCTAATCTACCCTAAACCTTAAACAATCCTAAACCCTAAACCATGAACCCTAAACCTAACCCTAACCCTAACCCTAACTCTAACCATAACCCTAACACTAAATTTTAAACCCTAAATTTAAGTTACGATAAACCTTAAACAATCCTGAACCCTAAACCTTAAACCCTAAACACTAAACCCTAAACCCTAAACCTAACAATAACCATAAACCTAACCCTAACCCCTAACCCTTACCCTAACCCTAACCCTAACCCTAATCCTAACCCTAACCCTAACCCTAACCATAACCCTAACCCTAAACCTAAACCTAATCCTAACCCTAACCTTAACCCTAATCCTAACCCTAACCCTAACCCTAACCGTAACCATAACACTAAACTCTAAACCCTAAACCTAATCCACCCTAAACCTTAAACAATCCTAAACCATAAACCTTAGACCCTAAATCCTAAATCTAACAATAAACCTAAACCTAATCCTAAATCTAACCCTAACCCTAACCCTAACCCTAAACCCTCCCTGACCCTAACCCTAACCCTAACCCTAACCCTAACCCTAAACCTAACCCTGACCCTAATCCTAACACTAACCCTATTTCTAATTCTAACCCTAACACTAATCCTAAACTTAAACCTAACCCCCTAATAATAACCCTAACCCTAACACTAACCCTAACCCCTAATCCTAACCCTAACCCTAACCCCAACCCTAACCTAACCCTAACCCTAACCCTAACCCTAACCCTAACCCTAACCTAACCCTAACCCTAACCCTAACCCTAAAACAAACCCTAACACTAACCCCCTAACTTTTACCCGAACGCTAACCCTAACCCTAAACCTAACCCTTACCATAACCCTAACCCTAACCCTAACCCCATCCCTAATCCTACCCCTAACCGTAACCATAACACTAAACTCTAAACCCTAAACCTAATCCACCCTAAACCTTAAACAATCCTAAACCATAAACCTTAAACCCTAAACCCTAAATCTAACAATAAACCTAAACCTAACCCTAAATCTAACCCTAACCCTATCCCTAACCCTAAACCTAACCCTGACCCTAACTCTAACCCTAATCCTAACACTAACCATAACCCTAACCCTAACACTAACCCTAACCTTAAACCTAACCCTAACCCTAACCCTAACCCTAACTCTAACCCTAACCCTAACCCTAACCGTAACCATAATACTAAACTCTAAACCCTAAACCTAATCCACCCTTAAACTTAAACAATCCTAAACCATAAACCTTAAACCCTAAACCCTAAATCTAACAATAAACCTAAACCTAACCCTAAATCTAACCCTAACCCTAACCCTAACCCTAAACATAAACCTGACCCTAACCCTAATCCTAATCCGAACACTAATCATAACCCAAACACTAACCCTAACCCTAACACTAAAACTAACCCTAAACCTCACACTATCCCTAATCCTAACACTAAACCCTAAACTTTAAATCTAACCCTAACCCTAACCCTACCCTTAACACTAACCCTAACCATATTTCTAAACCTAACCCTGATCCTAATCCTAACACTAACCCTATTTCTAATTCTAACCCTAACACTAATCCTAAACTAAAACCTAACCCCCTAATAATAACTCTAACACTAAACCTAACCCTAACCCTAACCCTAACCCTAACCCTAACCCTAACCCTAACATTAACCCCTAACCCCTAACACTAACCCTAACCCAAACCCCTAACCCTAACCCTAACCCTAACCCTAACCTTAACCCTAACCCTAACCCTAACCCTAACCCTATCCCTAACCCTAACCCTTATTCTAACACTAACACTAACCTTAACCCTAACCCTAACCTTAACCCTCACCCTAACCCTCACCTTAACCCTAAACCTAACCCTAACACTAACCCTAACACCCTAAATCCTAAACCCTAAACCCCGAATAACCCTAAACACTAATTCCAAAACCACCCTAAACCCTAAAGTATAAACATTAAACGCTAAAAAACCCTAAACCCTAAACCCTAAACACTAAACCCTAAACAAGCCTAAACCCTAAAACCATTAACACTATACCTTAAACAACCCTAAACCCTTAACCCTAAACATTATACCCTAAACCCTAAAACACTATACAACCTTAAACCCTAAACCTTAAAATATCCTAAATCATAAATCCTGAACAAGCCTAAACACTAAATCATAAACAACTCTAAAAAAACTTAAACAACTCTAAATGCTAAAACCTAAACAACCCTAAACATTAAACAATCTTAAACGCTAAACCCTATACCCTAAACCTAAACCACCCTAAAACTTAAACAATCCTAAACCCTAAACCTTAAACCATAAACCCTAAATTTTAAACCATAAGTCTAAGAATAACCATAACCCTAACCCTAACCCTAAACCTAAACCTAACCCTAACCCCAACCCTAACCTTAACCCCATAACCCTAACCCTAACCTTAAGCCTAACATAACCCCATAACCTTAACTGTAACCCTAACTCTAACCCTAATGCTAACCCTAACCCTAACCCTAACCTTAACCCCTTAACATTAATCCCTAAATCCTAAACCCTGAACAACCATAAATCCTAAACCCTGAACAACCCTAAATCATAAAACCTGAATAACCCTAAACACTAACCTCTAAACAACCCTAAACAACCCTAATCACTAAACCATAAACAACCCTAAACACTAAAACCTAAACAACCCTATACCCTAAACCTTAAACACTAAACCCTAAATAACCCTAAACCCTAAATCATTAACACTATACCCTAAACAACACTAAACAGTAAACCCAAAACAACCCTAAAACCAAAACCTTAAACACTAAAACTTAAACAACCCTAAACCCTAAACACTAAAGCCTAAACAACCCTAAACTTTTAAACCTAAACACTATACCCTAAACAACCCTAAACCTCAAACAATCCTAAACTCTAAACCGTAAACCCTTAACCTAAACCACCCTAAATCTTAAACAATCCTAAACCCTAAACCTTAAACCCTAAACACTAAACCCTAAACCCTAACCCTAACCCTAACCCTAACCCTAACCTAACCCTAACCCTAACCCTAACCCTAACCTAACCCTAACCCTAACCCTAACCCTAACCCTAACCCTAACCCTAACACTAACCATAACCATAACACTAAACTCAAAACCCTAAACCTAATCCACCCTAAACTTTAAACAATCCTAAACCATAAACCTTAAACCCTAAACCCTAAATCTAACAATAAACCTAAATCTGACCCTAAATCTAACCCTAACCCTAACCCTAACCCTAAACCTAACCCTGACCCTAACCGTAACCCTAATCCTAACACTAACCATAACCTTAACCCTAACCCTAACCCTAACCTTAACCCTAACCCTAACCCTAACCCTAACCCTAACCCTAACCCTAACCCCTTATCCTTAATCCCTAAATCCTAAACCCTGAACAACCATAAATCCTAAACCCTGAACAACCCTAAATCATAAACCCTGAATAACCCTAAACACTAACCTCGAAACAACCCTAAACAACCCTAATCACTAAACCATAAACAACCCTAAACACTGAACCCTAAACAACCCTATACCCTAAACCTTAAACACTAAACACTAAATAACCCTAAACCCTAAACCATTAACACTATACCCTAAACAACACTAAACACTAAACCCAAAACAACCCTAAAACCTAAACCTTAAACACTAAAACTTAAACAACCCTAAACCCTAAACACTAAAGCCTAAACAACCCTAAACTTTTAACCCTAAACACTATACCCTAAACAACCCTAAACCTTAAACAATCCTAAACTCTAAACCCTAAACCCTTAACCTAAACCACCCTAAATCTTAAACAATCCTAAACCCTAAACCTTAAACCCTAAACACTAAACACTAAACCCTAAACCTAACAATAACCATAACCCTAACCCTAACCCCTAACCCTTACCGTAACCCTAACCCTAACCCTAATCCTAACCCTAACCCTAACCCTAACCCTAACCCTAACCTTAACCCTAAACCTAATCCTAACCCTAACCTTAACCCTAATCCTAACCCTAACCCTAACCCTAACCCTAACCGTAACCATAACACTAAACTCTAAACCCTAAACCTAATCCACCCTAAACCTTAAACAATCCTAAACCATAAACCTTAGACCCTAAATCCTAAATCTAACAATAAACCTAAACCTAACCCTAAATCTAACCCTAACCCTAACGCTAACCCTCAACACTCCCTGACCCTAACCCTAACCCTAACCCTAACCCTAACCCTAAACCTAACCCTGACCCTAATCCTAACACTAACCCTATTTCTAATTCTAACCCTAACACTAATCCTAAACTTAAACCTAACCCCCTAATAATAAACCTAACCCTAACACTAACGCTAACCTCTAACCCTAACCCTAATCCTAACCCTAACCCTAACCCTAACACTAACCCCTAACCCTTACCCTAACCCTAACCCTAACCCTAACCCTATCCATTACCCTAACCCTAACCCTAACCCTAACCCTAACCCTAACACTAACCGTAACCATAACACTAAACTCTAAACCCTAAACCTAATCCACCCTAAACCTTAAACAATCCTAAACCATAAACCTTAAAACCTAATCCCTAAATCTAACAATAAACCTAAACCTGACCCTAAATCTAACCTAACCCTAACCCTAACCCTAAACCTAACCCTGACCCTAACCCTAACCCTAATCCTAACACTAACCATAACCCAAACACTAACCCTAACCCTAACCCTAAACCTAACCCTAACCCTAAACCTCACACTATCCCTAATCCTAACACTAAACCCTAAACTTTAAATCTAACCCTAACCCTAACCCTACCCTTAACCCTAACCCTAACCCTATTCCTAAACCTAACCCTGACCCTAATCTTAACACTAACCCTATTTCTAATTCTAACCCTAACACTAATCCTTAACTAAAACCTAACCCCCTAATAATAACCCTAACACTAAACCTAACCCTAACCCTAACCCTAACCCTAACCCTAACACTAACCACTAACCCCTAACACTAACACTAACCCTAACCCCTAACCCTAACCCTAACCCTAACCTTAACCCTAACCCTAACCCTAACCCTATCCCTAACCCTAACCCTTACCCTAACACTAACACTAACCTTAACCCTAACCCTAACCTTAACCCTCACCCTAACCCTCACCTTAACCCTAAACCTAACCCTAACACTAACCCTAACACCCTAAATCCTAAACCTTAAACCCCGAAAAACCCTAAACACTAATTCCAAAAGCACCATAAACCCTAAACCCTAAACCCTAAACCTAACAATAACCATAACCCTAACCCTAACCCCTAACCCTTACCCTAACCCTAACCCTAACCCTAATCCTAACCCTAACCCTAACCCTAACCCTAACCTTAACCCTAACCCTAACCCTAACCCTAAACCTAATCCTAACCCTAACCTTAACCCTAATCCTAACCCTAACCCTAACCCTAACCCTAACCGTAACCATAACACTAAACTCTAAACCCTAAACCTAATCCACCCTAAACCTTAAACAATCCTAAACCATAAACCTTAGACCCTAAATCCTAAATCTAACAATAAACCTAAACCTAACCCTAAATCTAACCCTAACCCTAACCCTAACCCTAAACCCTCCCTGACTTTAACCCTAACCCTAACCCTAACCCTAACCCTAAACCTAACCCTGACCCTAATCCTAACACTAACCCTATTTCTAATTCTAACCCTAACACTAATCCTAAAATTAAACCTAACCCCCTAATAATAACCCTAACCCTAACACTAACCCTAACCCCTAACCCTAACCCCTACCCTAACCCTAACCTAACCCTAACCCTAACCCTAACCCTAACCCAAACCCTAACACTAACCCCCTAACTTTTACCATAACCCTAACCCTAACCCTAACCCTAACCCTTACCATAACCCTAACCCTAACCCTAACCCCATCCCTAACCCTAACCCTAACCGTAACCATAACACTAAACTCTAAACCCTAAACCTAGTCCACCCTAAACCTTAAACAATCCTAAACCATAAACCTTAAACCCTAAACCCTAAATGTAACAATAAACCTAAACCTAACCTTAAATCTAACCCTAACCCTATCCCTAACCCTAAACCTAACCCTGACCCTAAACCTAACCCTAATCCTAACACTAACCATAACCCTAACCCTAACATTAACCCTAACCTTAAGCCTAACCCTAACCCTAACCCTAACTCTAACCCTAACTCTAACCCTAACCCTAACCCTAACCGTAACCATAATACTAAACTCTAAACCCTAAACCTAATCTACCCTAAACCTTAAACAATCCTAAACCTTAAACCTTAAACCCTAAACCCAAAACCTAACAATAAACCTAAACCTAACCCTAAATCTAACCCTAACCCTAACCCTAACCCTAACCCTAAACCTAACCCTAAACCTCACATTATCCCTAATCCTAACACTAAACCCTAAACTTTAAATTTAACCCTAACCCTAACCCTACCCTTAACCCTAATTCTAACCATATCCCTAAACCTAACCCTGACCCTAATCCTAACACTAACCCTATTTCTAATTCTAACTCTAACACTAATCCTAAA
The DNA here is from genome assembly GCF_963924665.1 of Micromys minutus. Lineage (NCBI taxonomy): Eukaryota > Metazoa > Chordata > Mammalia > Rodentia > Muridae > Micromys > Micromys minutus. The sequence goes on along the minus strand of NW_027667640.1, from coordinate 3,373,740 downwards.
CTAAAACCTAACCCCCTAATAATAACCCTAACACTAAACCTAACCCTAACCCTAACCCTAACCCTAACACTAACCCCTAACCCCTAACACTAACCCTAACCCTAACCCCTAACCCTAACCCTAACCCTAACCCTTACCCTAACACTAACACTAACCTTAACCCTAACCCTAACCTTAACCCTCACCCTAACCCTCACCTTAACCCTAAACCTAACCCTAACACTAACCCTAACACCCTAAATCCTAAACCCTAAACCCCGAAAAACCCTAAACACTAATTCCAAAAGCACCCTAAACCCTAAACTATAAACACTGCACGCTAAAAACCCTAAACCCTGAACCCTAAACACTAAACACTAAACAATCCTAAACCCTAAAACCATTAAAACTATACCCTAAAAAACCATAAACCCTTAACCCTAAACATTATACCCTAAACCCTAAAACCCTATACAACCTTAAACCCTAAAAGTTAAAATATCCTAAATCATAAATCCTGAACAACCCTAAACACTAAATCATAAACAACCCTAAAAAACCCTAAACAACTCTAAACGCTAAAACCTAAACAACCCTAACCATTAAACAATCTTAAACGCTAAACCCTATACCCTAAACCTAAACCACCCTAAAACTTAAACAATCCTAAACCCTAAACCTTAAACCATAAACCCTAAAATTTAAACCTTAAATCTAAGAATAACCATAACCCTAACCCTAACCCTAAACCTAAACCTAACCCTAACCCAAACCCTAACCTTAACCCCATAACCGTAACCCTAACCTTAAGCCTAACATAACCCCATAACCCTAACTCTAACCCTAATTCTAACCCTAATGCTAACCCTAACCCTAACCCTAACCCTAACCCTAACCCCTTAACCTTAATCCCTAAATCCTAAACCCTGAACAACAATAAATCCTAAACCCTGAACAACCCTAAATCATAAACCCTGAATAACCCTAATCACTAACCTCTAAACAACCCTAAACAACCCTAATCACTAAACCATAAACAACCCTAAACACTAAATCCTAAACAACCCTATACCCTAAACCTTAAACACTAAACCCTAAATAACCCTAAACCCTAAACCATCAACACTATACCCTAAACAACACTAAACACTAAACCCAAAACCACCATAAAACCTAAACCTTAAACACTAAACCTTAAACAACCCTAAACCCTAAACACTAAACCCTAAACAATCCTAAACTTTTAACCCTAAACACTATACCCTAAACAACCGTAAACCTTAAACAATCCTAAACTCTAAACCCTAAACCCTTAACCTAAACCACCCTAAAACTTAAACAATCCTAAACCCTAAACCTTAAACCCTAAACACAAAACCCTAAACCCTAAACCTAACAATAACCATAACCCTAACCCTAACCCCTAACCCTTACCCTAACCCTAACCCTAACCCTAATCCTAACCCTAGCCCTAACCCTAACCCTAACCCTAAACCTAATCCTAACCCTTACCTTAACCCTAATCCTAACCCTAACCCTAACCCTAACCATAACACTAAACTCTAAACCCTAAACCTAATCCACCCTAAACCTTAAACAATCCTAAACCATAAACCTTAGACCCCAAATCCTACATCTATCAATAAACCTAAACCTAACCCTAAATCTAACCCTAACCCTAACCCTAACCCTAAACCCTCCCTGACCCTAACCCTAACCCTAACCCTAAACCTAACCCTGACCCTAACCCTAACACTAACCCTATTTCTAATTCTAACCCTAACATTATCCTAAACTTAAACCTAACCCCCTAATAATAACCCTAACCCTTTCACTAACCCTAACCCCTAACCCAAACCCTAACCCTAACCCTAACCTAACCCTAACCCTAACCCTAACCCTAACCTAACCCTAACCCTAACCCTAACCCTAACACAAACCCTAACACTAACCCCCTAACTTTTACCCTAACCCTAACCCTAACCCTAAACCAAACCCTTACCATAACCCTAACCCTATCTCTAAACCCATCCCTAACCCTAACCCTAACCGTAACCATAACACTAAACTCTAAACCCTTAACATAATCCACCCTAAACCTTAAACAATCCTAAACCATAAACCTTAAACCCTAAACCCTAAATCTAACAATAAACCTAAACCTAACCCTAAATCTAACCCTAACCTTATCCCTAAACCTAAACCTAACCCTGACCCTAACCCTAACCCTAATCCTAACACTAACCATAACCATAACCCTATCACTAACCCTAACCTTAACCCTAACCCTAACCCTAACCCTAACCCTAACTCTAACCCTAACCCTAACCGTAACCATAATACTAAACTCTAAACCCTAAACCTAATCCACCCTTAAACTTAAACAATCCTAAACCATAAACCTTAAACCCTAAACCCTAAATCTAACAATAAACCTAAACCTAACCCTAAATCTAACCCTAACCCTAACCCTAACACTAAACATAAACCTGACCCTAACCCTAATCCTAATCCCAACACTAATCATAACCCAAACACTAACCCTAACCCTAACCCTAAACCTAACCCTAAACCTCACACTATCCCTAATCCTAACACTAAACCCTAAACTTTAATTCTAACCCTAACCCTAACCCTACCCTTAACCCTAACCCTAACCATATTTCTAAACCTAACCCTGACCCTAATCCTAACACTAACCCTATTTCTAATTCTAACCCTAACACTAATCCTAAACTAAAACCTAAACCCCTAATAATAACCCTAACACTAAACCTAACCCTAACCCTAACCCTAACCCTAACCCTAACACTAACCCCTAACCCCTAACACTAACCCTAACCCAAACACCTAACCGTAACCCTAACCCTAACCCTAACCTTAACCCTAACCCTAACCCTAACCCTAACCCTATCCCTAACCCTAACCCTTATTCTAACACTAACACTAACCTTAACCCTAACCCTAAACTTAACCCTAACACTAACCCTCACCTTAACCTTAAACCTAACCCTAACCCTAACCCTAACACCCTAAATCCTAAACCCTAAACCCCGAAAAACCCTAAACACTAATTCCAAAAGCACCCTAAACCCTAAACTATAAACACTAAACGCTAAAAAACCCTAAACCCTAAACCCTAAACACTAAACCCTAAACAAGCCTAAACCCTAAAACCATTAACACTATACCCTAAACAACCCTAAACCCTTAACCCTAAACATTATACCCTAAACCCTAAAACACTATACAACCTTAAACCCTAAACCTTAAAATATCCTAAATCATAAATCCTGAACAACCCTAAACACTAAATTATAAACAACCCTAAAAAACCCTAAACAACTCTAAACGCTAAAACCTAAACAACCCTAACCATTAAACAATCTTAAACGCTAAATTCTATACCCTAAACCTAAACCACCCTAAAACTTAAACAATCCTAAACCCTAAACCTTAAACCATAAACCCTAAATTTTAAACCATAAATCTAAGAATAACCATAACCCTAACCCTAACCCCAACCCTAACCTTAACCCCATAACCCTAACCCTAACCTTAAGCCTAACATAACCCCATAACCCTAACTCTAACCCTAACTCTAACCCTAATGCTAACCCTAACCCTAACCCTAACCCTAACCCCTTAACCTTAATCCCTAAATCCTAAACCCTGAACAACCATAAATCCTAAACCCTGAACAACCCTAAATCATAAACCCTGAATAACCCTAAACACTAACCTCGAAACAACCCTAAACAACCCTAATCACTAAACCATAAACAACCCTAAACACTAAACCCTAAACAACCCTATACCTTAAACCTTAAACACTAAACCCTAAATAACCCTAAACCCTAAACCATTAACACTATACCCTAAACAACACTAAACACTAAACCCAAAACAACCCTAAAACCTAAACCTTAAACACTAAACCTTAAACAACCCTAAACCCTAAACACTAAACCCTAAACAACCCTAAATTTTTAACCCTAAACACTATACCCTAAACAACCCTAAACCTTAAACAATCCTAAACTCTAAACCCTAAACCCTTAACCTAAACCACCCTAAATCTTAAACAATCCAAAACCCTAAACCTTAAACCCTAAACACTAAATTCTAAACCCTAAACCTAACAATAACCATAACCCTAACCCTAACCCTAACCCTTACCCTAACCTTTACCCTAACCCTAATCGTAACCCTAACCCTAACCCTAACCGTAACCCTAACCCTAAAACTAATCCTAACCCTAACCCTAACCCTAACCCTAACCCTAACCCTAAACCTAACCCTAAACCTAATCCTAACGCTAAACTTAACCCTAATCCTAACCCTAACCCTAACCCTAACCGTAACCATAACACTAAACTCTAAACCATAAACCTAATCAACCCTAAACCTTAAACAATCCTAAACCATAAACCTTAGACCCTAAATCCTAAATCTAACAATAAACCTAAACCTAACCCTAAATCTAACCCTAACCCTAACCCTAACCCTAAACTTACCCTGACCCTAACCCTAACCCTAACCCTAAACCTAACCCTGACCCTAATGCTAACACTAACCCTATTTCTAATTCTAACCCTAACACTAATCCTAAACTTAAACCTAACCCCCTAATAATAATCCTAACCCTTTCACGAACCCTAACACCTAACTCTAACCCTAAGCCTAACCCTAACCCTAACCTAACCCTAACCCTAACCCTAACCCTAACCCTTACCCTAACCTAACCCTAACCCTAACCCTAACACAAACCCTAACACTAACCCCCTAACTTTTACCCTAACCCTAACCCTAACCCTAAACCTAACCCTTACCATAACCCTAACCCTAACCCTAACCCCATCCCTAACCCTAACCCTAACCGTAACTATAACAATAAACTCTAAACCCTAAACCTAATCCACCCTAAACCTTAAACAATCCTAAACAATAAAGCTTAAACCCCAAACCCTAAATCTAACAATAAACCTAAAGCTAACCCTAAATCTAACCCTAACCCTATCCCTAACCCTAAACCTAACCCTGACCTAACCCTAACCCTAATACTAACACTAACCATAACCCTAACCCTAACACTAACCCTAACCTTAACCCAAACCCTAACCCTAACCCTAACCCTAACTCTAACCCTAACCCTAACCCTAACCGTAACCATAATACTAAACTCTAAACCCTTAACCTAATCCACCCTTAAACTTAAACAATCCTAAACCATAAACCTTAAACCCTAAACCCTAAATCTAACAATAAACCTAAACCTAACCCTAAATCTAACCCTAACCCTAACCCTAACCCTAAACATAAACCTGACCCTAACCCTAATCCTAATCCTAACACTAATCATAACCCAAACACTAACCCTAACCCTAACCCTAAACCTAACCCTAAACCTCACACTATCCCTAATCCTAACACTAAACCCTAAATTTTAATTCTAACCCTAACCCTAACCCTACCCTTAACCCTAACCCTAACCATATTTCTAAACCTAACCCTGACCCTAATCCTAACACTAACCCTATTTCTAATTCTAACCCTAACACTAATCCTAAACTAAAACCTAACCCCCTAATAATAACCCTAACACTAAACCTAACCCTAACCCTAACCCTAACCCTAACACTAACCCCTAACCCCTAACACTAACCCTAACCAAAACACCTAACCGTAACCCTAACCCTAACCCTAACCTTAACCCTAACCCTAACCCTAACCCTAACCCTATCCCTAGCCCTAACCCTTATTCTAACACTAACACTAACCTTAACCCTAACCCTAACTTTAACCCTAACACTAACCCTCACCTTAACCTTAAACCTAACCCTAACCCTAACCCTAACACCCTAAATCCTAAACCCTAAACCCCGAAAAACCCTAAACACTAATTCCAAAAGCACCCTAAACCCTAAACTATAAACACTAAACGCTAAAAAACCCTAAACCCTAAACCCTAAACACTAAACCCTAAACAAGCCTAAACCCTAAAACCATTAACACTATACCCTAAACAACCCTAAACCCTTAACCCTAAACATTATACCCTAAACCCTAAAACACTATACAACCTTAAACCCTAAACCTTAAAATATCCTAAATCATAAATCCTGAACAACCCTAAACACTAAATCATAAACAACCCTAAAAAACCCTAAACAACTCTAAACGCTAAAACCTAAACAACCCTAACCATTAAACAATCTTAAACGCTAAATTCTATACCCTAAACCTAAACCACCCTAAAACTTAAACAATCCTAAACCCTAAACCTTAAACCATAAACCCTAAATTTTAAACCATAAATCTAAGAATAACCATAACCCTAACCCTAACCCCAACCCTAACCTTAACCCCATAACCCTAACCCTAACCTTAAGCCTAACATAACCCCATAACCCTAACTCTAACCCTAACTCTAACCCTAATGCTAACCCTAACCCTAACCCTAACCCTAACCCCTTAACCTTAATCCCTAAATCCTAAACCCTGAACAACCATAAATCCTAAACCCTGAACAACCCTAAATCATAAACCCTGAATAACCCTAAACACTAACCTCGAAACAACCCTAAACAACCCTAATCACTAAACCATAAACAACCCTAAACACTAAACCCTAAACAACCCTATACCCTAAACCTTAAACACTAAACCCTAAATAACCCTAAACCCTAAACCATTAACACTATACCCTAAACAACACTAAACACTAAACCCAAAACAACCCTAAAACCTAAACCTTAAACACTAAACCTTAAACAACCCTAAACCCTAAACACTAAACCCTAAACAACCCTAAATTTTTAACCCTAAACACTATACCCTAAACAACCCTAAACCTTAAACAATCCTAAACTCTAAACCCTAAACCCTTAACCTAAACCACCCTAAATCTTAAACAATCCAAAACCCTAAACATTAAACCCTAAACACTAAACCCTAAACCCTAAACCTAACAATAACCATAACCCTAACCCTAACCCCTAACCCTTACCCTAACCTTTACCCTAACCCTAATCGTAACCCTAACCCTAACCCTAACCGTAACCCTAACCCTAAAACTAATCCTAACCCTAACCCTAACCCTAACCCTAACCCTAACCCTAAACCTAACCCTAAACCTAATCCTAACCCTAAACTTAACCCTAATCCTAACCCTAACCCTAACCCTAACCGTAACCATAACACTAAACTCTAAACCATAAACCTAATCAACCCTAAACCTTAAACAATCCTAAACCATAAACCTTAGACCCTAAATCCTAAATCTAACAATAAACCTAAACCTAACCCTAAATCTAACCCTAACCCTAACCCTAACCCTAAACCCACCCTGACCCTAACCCTATCCCTAACCCTAAACCTAACCCTGACCCTAATGCTAACACTAACCCTATTTCTAATTCTAACCCTAACACTAATCCTAAACTTAAACCTAACCCCCTAATAATAATCCTAACCCTTTCACGAACCCTAACCCCTAACCCTAACCCTAAGCCTAACCCTAACCCTAACCTAACCCTAACCCTAACCCTAACCCTAACCCTTACCCTAACCTAACCCTAACCCTAACCCTAACACAAACCCTAACACTAACCCCCTAACTTTTACCCTAACCCTAACCCTAACCCTAAACCTAACCCTTACCATAACCCTAACCCTATCCCTAACCCCATCCCTAACCCTAACCCTAACCGTAACTATAACAATAAACTCTAAACCCTAAACCTAATCCACCCTAAACCTTAAACAATCCTAAACAATAAACCTTAAACCCCAAACCCTAAATCTAACAATAAACCTAAACCTAACCCTAAATCTAACCTTAACCCTATCCCTAACCCTAAACCTAACCCTGACCTAACCCTAACCCTAATCCTAACACTAACCATAACCCTAACCCTAACACTAACCCTAACCTTAACCCAAACCCTAACCCTAACCCTAACCCTAACTCTAACCCTAACCCTAACCCTAACCGTAACCATAATACTAAACTCTAAACCCTTAACCTAATCCACCCTTAAACTTAAACAATCCTAAACCATAAACCTTAAACCCTAAACCCTAAATCTAACAATAAACCTAAACCTAACCCTAAATCTAACCCTAACCCTAACCCTAACCCTAAACATAAACCTGACCCTAACCCTAATCCTAATCCTAACACTAATCATAACCCAAACACTAACCCTAACCCTAACCCTAAACCTAACCCTAAACCTCACACTATCCCTAATCCTAACACTAAACCCTAAATTTTAATTCTAACCCTAACCCTAACCCTACCCTTAACCCTAACCCTAACCATATTTCTAAACCTAACCCTGACCCTAATCCTAACACTAACCCTATTTCTAATTCTAACCCTAACACTAATCCTAAACTAAAACCTAACCCCCTAATAATAACCCTAACACTAAACCTAACCCTAACCCTAACCCTAACCCTAACCCTAACACTAACCCCTAACCCCTAACACTAACCCTAACTCAAACCCCTAACCCTAACCCTAACCCTAACCCTAACCTCAACCCTAACCCTAACCCTAACCCTAACCCTAACCCTATCCCTAACCCTAACCATTATTCTAACACTAACACTAACCTTAACCCTAACCCTAACCTTAACCCTCACCCTAACCCTCACCTTAACCCTAAACCTAACCCTAACACTAACCCTAACACCCTAAATCCTAAACCCTAAACCCCGAAAAACCCTAAACACTAATTCCAAAAGCACCCTAAACCCTAAACTATAAACACTAAACTCTAAAAAACCCTAAACCCTAAACCCTAAACACTAAAACCTAAACAAGCCTAAACCCTAAAACCATTAACACTATACCCTAAACAACCCTAAACCCTTAACACTAAACATTATACCCTAAACCCTAAAACACTATACAAACTTAAACCCTAAACCTTAAAATATCCTAAATCATAAATCCTGAACAACCCTAAACACTAAATCATAAACAACCCTAAAAAACCCTAAACAACTCTAAACGCTAAAACCTAAACAACCCTAAACATTAAACAATCTTAAACGCTAAACCCTATACCCTAAACCTAAACCACCCTAAAACTTAAACAATCCTAAACCCTAAACCTTTAACCATAAACCCTAAATTTTAAACCATAAATCTAAGAATAACCATAACCCTAACCCTAACCCTAAACCTAAACCTAACCCTAACTCCAACCCTAACCTTAACCCCATAACCCTAACCCTAACCTTAAGCCTAACATAACCCCATAACCTTAACTCTAACCCTAACTCTAACCCTAATGCTAACCCTAACCCTAACCCTAACGCTAACCTTAACCCCTTAACCTTAATCCCTAAATCCTAAACCCTGAACAACCATAAATCCTAAACCCTGAACAACCCTAAATCATAAACCCTGAATAACCCTAAACACTAACCTCTAAACAACCCTAAACAACCCTAATCACTAAACCATAAACAACCCTAAACACTAAACCCTAAACAACCCTATACCCTAAACCTTAAACACTAAACCCTAAATAACCCTAAACCCTAAACCATTAACACTATACCCTAAACAACACTAAACACTAAACCCAAAACAACCCTAAAACCTAAACCTTAAACACTAAACCTTAAACAACCCTAAACCCTAAACACTAAACCCTAAACAACCCTAAACTTTAACCCTAAACACTATACCCTAAACAACCCTAAACCTTAAACAATCCTAAACTCTAAACCCTAAACCCTTAACCTAAACCACCCTAAATCTTAAACAATCCTAAACCCTAAACCTTAAACCCTAAACACTAAACCCTAAACCCTAAACCTAACAATAACCATAACCCTAACCCTAAGCCCTAACCCTTACCCTAACCCTAACCCTAACCCTAATCCTAACCCTAACCCTAACCCTAACCCTAACCCTAACCCTAACCCTAACCCTAACCCTAAACCTAATCCTAACCCTAACCTTAACCCTAATCCTAACCCTAACCCTAACCCTAACCCTAACCGTAACCATAACACTAAACTCTAAACCCTAAATCTAATCCACCCTAAACCTTAAACAATCCTAAACCATAAACCTTAGACCCTAAATCCTAAATCTAACAATAAACCTAAACCTAACCCTAAATCTAACCCTAACTCTAACCCTAACCCTAAACTCTCCCTGACCCTAACCCTAACCCTAACCCTAACCCTAACCCTAAACCTAACCCTGACCCTAATCCTAACACTAACCCTATTTCTAATTCTAACCCTAACACTAATCCTAAACTTAAACCTAACCCCCTAATAATAACCCTAACCCTAACCCTAACCCTAACCTAACCCTAAACCTAACCTTAACCCTAACCCTAACCCTAACCTAACCATAACCCTAACCCTAACACTAACCCCTAACCCTTACCCTAACCCTAACCCTAACCCTAACCCTAACCCTAACCCTAACCCTAGCCCTAACCCTAACCCTAACCCTAACCCTAACCCTAACCCTAACCCTAACCCTAACCCTAACCCTAACACTAACCATAACCATAACACTAAACTCTAAACTTTAAACCTAATCCACCCTAAACCTTAAACAATCCTAAACCATAAACCTTACACCCTAAACCCTAAATCTAACAATAAACCTAAACCTGACCCTAAATCTAACCCTAACCCTAACCCTAACCCTCAACCTAACCCTGACCCTAACCCTAACCCTAATCCTAACACTAACCATATCCCTAACCCTAACCCTAACCCTAACCTTAACCCTAACCCTAACCCTAACCCTAACCCTAACCCTAACCCTAACCTTAACCCTAACCCTAACCCTAAACCAAACCCTAACCCCTTAACCTTAATCCCTAAATCCTAAACCCTGAACAACCATAAATCCTAAACCCTGAACAACCGTAAATCATAAACCCTGAATAACCCTAAACACTAACCTCTAAACAACCCTAAACAACCCTAATCACTAAACCATAAACAACCCTAAACACTAAACCCTAAACAACACTATACCCTAAACCTTAAACACTAAACCCTAAATAACCCTAAACCCTAAACCATTAAAACTATGCCCTAAAGAACACTAAATATTAACCCAAAACAACCCTGAAACCTAAACCTTAAACACTATAACTTAAACAACCATAAACCCTAAAGACTAAAGCCTAAACAACCCTAAACATTTAACCCTAAACCCTATACCCTAAACAACCCTAAACCTTAAACCATCCTAAAGTCTAAACCCTAAACCCTTAACCTAAACCACCCTAAATCTAAAACAATCCTAAACCCTAAACCTTAAACCCTAAACACTAAACCCTAAACCCTAAACCTAACAATAACCATAACCCTAACCCTAACCCCTAACCCTTACCCTAACACTAACCCTAACCCTAATCCTAACCCTAACCCTAACCCTAACCCTAACCCTAAACCTAACCCTAACCCTCACCTTAAACCTAATCCTAACCCTAACCTTAACCCTAATCCTAACCCTAACCCTAACCCTAACCCTAACCGTAACCATAACACTAAACTCTAAACCCTAAACCTAATCCACCCTAAAACTTAAACAATCCTAACCCATAAATCTTAGACCCTAAATCCTAAATCTAACAATAAACATAAACCTAACCATAAATCTAACCCTAACCCTAACCCTAACCCTAAACCCTCCCTGACCCTAACCCTAACCCTAACCCTAACCCTAACCCTAACCCTAAACCTAACCCTGACCCTAATCCTAACACTAACCCTATTTCTAATTCTAACCCTAACACTAATCCTAAACTTAAACCTAACCCCCTAATAATAACCCTAACCCTAACACTAACCCTAACCCCTAACCTTAATCCTAACCCTAACCCTAACACTAACCCTAACACTAACCCCTAACCCTTACCCTAACCCTAACCCTAACCCTAACCCTAACCATTACCCTAACCCTAAACCTAACCCTAACCCTAACCCTAACCCTAACACTAACCGTAACCATAACACTAAACTCTAAACCCTAAACCTAATCCACCCTAAATCTTAAACAATCCTAAACCATAAACCTTAAACCCTAAAACCTAAATCTAACAATAAACCTAAACCTGACCCTAAATCTAACCCGAACCCTAACCCTAACCCTAAACCTAACCCTGACCCTAACCCTAACCCTAATCCTAACACTAACCATAACCCTAACCCTAACCCTAACCCTAACCTTAACCCTAACCCTAACCCTAACCCTAACCCTAACCCTAACCCTAACCCCTTAACCTTAATCCCTAAATCCTAAACCCTGAACAACCATAAATCCTAAACCCTGAACAACCCTAAATCATAAACCCTGAATAACCCTAAACACTAACCTCTAAACAACCCTAAACAACCCTAATCACTAAACCATAAACAACCCTAAACACTAAACCCTAAACAACCCTATACCCTAAACCTTAAACACTAAACCCTAAATAACCCTAAACCCTAAACCATTAACACTATACCCTAAACAACACTAAACACTAAACCCAAAACAACCCTAAAACCTAAACCTTAAACACTAAACCTTAAACAACCCTAAACCCTAAACACTAAACCCTAGACAACCCTAAACTTTTAACCCTAAACACTATACCCTAAACAACCCTAAACCTTAAACAATCCTAAACTCTAAACCCTAAACCCTTAACCTAAACCACCCTAAATCTTAAACAATCCTAAACCCTAAACCTTAAACCCTAAACACTAAACCCTAAACCCTAAATCTAACAATAACCATATCCCTAACCCTAACCCCTAACCCTTACCCTAACCCTAACCCTAACCCTAATCCTAACCCTAACCCTAACCCTAACCCTAACCCTAACCCTAAACCTAATTCTAACCCTTACCCTAACCCTAACTTTAACCCTAACCCTAATCCTAACATTAAACCCTAAACCCTAAACCTAACCCTAACCCTAAAACTAAACTTTAAATCCTAAACCTAATCTACCCTAAACCTTAAACAATCCTAAACCCTAAACCCTGAACCCTAAACCTAACCCTAACCCTAACCCTAACACTAACCATAACCCTAACACTAAATTGTAAACCCTAAATTTAATTTACGATAAACCTTAAACAATCCTAAAACCTAAACCTTTACCCTAAACCCTAAACCCTAAACCTAACAATATCCATGACCCTAAACGTAACCCTAAACCTAACCCTAACCCTAACCCTAATCCGAACACTAAACACTAAACCCTAAACCTAACCCTAACCTTAACACTAAACTCTAAACCCTAAACCTAATCCACCCTAAACCTTAAACAATCCTAAACCATAAACCTTAAACCCTAAACCCTAAATCTAACAATAAACCTAAACCTAACCATAATCTAACACTAACCCTAACCGTAAACCTAAACCTACCCCTGACCCTAATCCAAAGCCTAATCCTAACAATAACCATAACCCAAACAAAGACTAACCCTGACCCTAAACCTAACCCTAACCCTAAACCTCACACCTACCCTATCCCTAACCCTAACCCTAACCCTAACACTAACCCTAACCCTAACCCTAACACTATCCCTAACACTAACCCTTACCCTAACACTAACACTAACCTTAACCCTAACCCTTACCTTAACTCTCACCCTAACCCTCACCCTAACCCTAAACCTAACCCTAAAACCCTAAATCCTAAACCCTAAACCCAGAAAAACCCTAAACACTTATTCCAAAAGCACCCTAAACCCTAAACTCTAA
>NW_027667640.1:3355000-3357500 GCF_963924665.1 Micromys minutus | reverse complement strand
ACAAGCCTAAACCCTAAAACCATTAACACTATACCCTAAACAACCCTAAACCCTTAACCCTAAACATTATACCCTAAACCCTAAAACACTATACAACCTTAAACCCTAAACCTTAAAATATCCTAAATCATAAATCCTGAACAAGCCTAAACACTAAATCATAAACAACCCTAAAAAACCCTAAACAACTCTAAACGCTAAAACCTAAAAAACCCTAAACATTAAACAATCTTAAACGCTAAACCCTATACCCTAAACCTAAACCACCCTAAAACTTAAACAATCCTAAACCCTAAACCTTAAACCATAAACCCTAAATTTTAAACCATAAGTCTAAGAATAACCATACCCTAACCCTAACCCTAAACCTAACCCTAACCCCAACCCTAACCTTAACCCCATTTCCCTAACCCTAACCTTAAGCCTAACATAACCCCATAACCTTAACTCTAACCCTAACTCTAACCCTAATGCTAACCCTAACCCTAACCCTAACCTTAACCCCTTAACCTTAATCCCTAAATCCTAAACCCTGAACAACCATAAATCCTAAACCCTGAACAACCCTAAATCATAAACCCTGAATAACCCTAAACACTAACCTCTAAACAACCCTAAACAACCCTAATCACTAAACCATAAACAACCCTAAACACTAAACCCTAAACAACCCTATACATTAAACCTTAAACATTAAACCCTAAATAACCCTAAACCCTAAACCATTAACACTACACCCTAAACAACACTAAACACTAAACCCAAAACAACCCTAAAACCTAAACCTTAAACACTAAACCTTAAACAACCCTAAACCCTAAACACTATACCCTAAACAACCCTAAACATTTAAACCTAAACACTATACCCTAAACAATCCTAAACCTTAAACAATCCTAAACTCTAAACCCTAATCCCTTAACCTAAACCACCCTAAATCTTAAACAATCCTAAACCCTAAACCTTAAACCCTAAACACTAAACCCTAAACCCTAACCCTAACCTAACCCTAACCCTAACCCTAACCCTAACACTAACCGTAACCATAACACTAAACTCTAAACCCTAAACCTAATCCACCCTAAACTTTAAACAATCCTAAACCATAAACCTTAAACCCTAAACCCTAAATCTAACAATAAACCTAAACCTGACCCTAAATCTAACCCTAACCCTAACCCTAACCCTAAACCTAAACCTGACCCTAACCGTAACCCTAATCCTAACACTAACCATAACCTTAACCCTAACCCTAACCCTAACCTTAACCCTAACCCTAACCCTAACACTAACCCTAACCCTAACCGTAACCCTAACCCTAACCCTAACTCTAACCCTAACTTTAACCCTAACCCCTTAACCTTAATCCCTAAATCCTAAACCCTGACCAACCATAAATCCTAAACCCTGAACAACCCTAAATCATAAACCCTGAATAACCCTAAACACTAACCTCTAAACAACCCTAAACAACCCTAATCACTAAACAATAAACAACCCTAAACACTAAACCCTAAACAACCCTATACCCTAAACCTTAAACACTAAACCCTAAATAACCCTAAACCCTAAACCATTAGCACTATACCCTAAACAACACTAAACACTGAACCAAAAACAACCCTAAAACCTAAACCTTAAACACTAAAAAATAAACAACCCTAAACCCTAAACACTAAAGCCTAAACAACCCTAAACTTTTAACCCTAAACTCTATACACTAAGCAACCCTAAACCTTAAACAATCCTAAAGTCTAAACCCTAAACCCTTTACCTAAACCACCCTAAATCTTAAACAATCCTAAACCCTAAACCTTAAACCCTAAACACTAAACCCTAAACCCTAAACCTAACAATAACCATAACCCTAACCCTAACCCCTAACCCTTACCCTAACCCTAACCCTAACCATAATCCTAACCCTAACCCTAACCCTAACCCTAACCCTAACCCTAACCTTAACCCTAAACCTAATCCTAACCCTAACCTTAACCCTAATCCTAACCCTAACCCTAACCTTAACCCTAACCGTAACCATAACACTAAACTCTAAACCCTAAACCTAATCCACCCTAAACCTTAAACAATCCTAAACCATAAACCTTAGACCCTAAATCCTAAATCTAACAATAAACCTAAACCTAACCCTAAATCTAACCCTAACCCTAACCCTAACCCTCAACCCTCCCTGACCCTAACCCTAACCCTAACCCTAACACTAACCCTAAACCTAACCCTGACCCTAATCCTAACACTAACCCTATTTCTAATTCTAACTCTAACACCAATCCTAAACTTAAACCTAACCCCCTAATAATAACCCTAACCCTAACACTAACCCTAACCCCTAACCTTAACCCTAACCCTAATCCTAACCCTAACCCTAACTCTAACCCTAACCCTAACCCTAAACCTAATCCTAAACCTTACCCTAACCCTAACTTTAACCCTAACCCTAATCCTAACACTAAACCCTAAACCATAAACCTAACCCTAACCC
>NW_027667640.1:3345000-3350000 GCF_963924665.1 Micromys minutus | reverse complement strand
TAACCCTAACCCTAACCCTTACCATAACCCTAACCCTAACCATAACCCCAACCCTAACCCTAACCCTAACCGTAACCATAACACTAAACTCTAAACCCTAAACCTAATCCACCCTAAACCTTAAACAATCCTAAACCATAAACCTTAAACCCTAAACCCTAAATCTAACAATAAACCTAAACCTAACCCTAAATCTAACCCTAACCCTATATCTAACCCTAAACCTAACCCCGACCCTAACACTAACCCTAATCCTAACACTAACCATAACCCTAACCCTAACACTAACCCTAACCTTAACCCTAACCCTAACCCTAACCCTAACCCTGACTCTAACCCTAACCCTAACCCTAACCGTAACCATAATACTAAACTCTAAACCATAAACCTAATCCACCCTAAACCTTAAACAATCCTAAACCATAAACCTTAAACCCTAAACCCTAAATCTAAAAATAAACCTAAACCTAACCCTAAATATAACCCTAACCCTAACCCTAACCCTAAACCTAAACCTGACCCTAACCCTAACCCTAATCCTAACACTAATCATAACCCAAACACTAACCCTAACCCTAACCCTAAACCTAACCCTAAACCTCACACTATCCCTAATCCTAACACTAAACCCTAAACTTTAAATCTAACCCTAACCCTAACCCTACCCTTAACCCTAACCCTAACCCTATCCCTAAACCTAACCCTGACCCTAATCCTAACACTAACCCTATTTCTAATTCTAACCCTAACACTAATCCTAAACTAAAACCTAACCCCCTAATAATAACCCTACACTAAACCTAACCCTAACACTAACCCTAACCCTAACCCTAACACTAACCCCTAACCCCTAACACTAAACCTAACCCTAACCCCTAACCCTAACCCTAACCCTAACCCTAACCCTAAACCTAACCCTAACCCTATCCCTAACCCTAACCCTTACCCTAACACTAACACTAACCTTAACCCTAACCCTAACCTTAACCCTCACCCTAACCCTCACCTTAACCCTAAACCTAACCCTAACACTAACCCTATCACCCTAAATCCTAAACCTTAAACCCCGAAAAACCCTAAACACTAATTCCAAAAGCACCCTAAACCCTAAACTATAAACACTAAACGCTAAAAAACCCTAAACACTAAACCCTAAACACTAAACCCTAAACAAGTCTAAACCCTAAAACCATTAACAATATACCCTAAACAACCCTTAACCCTTAACCCTAAACATTATACCCTAAACCTTAAAACACTATACAACCTTAAACCCTAAACCTTAAAATATCCTAAATCATAAATCCTGAACAACCCCAAACACTAAATTATAAACAACCCTAAAAAACCCTAAACAACTCTAAACGCTAAAACCTAAACAATCCTAACCATTAAACAATCTTAAACGCTAAATTCTATACCCTAAACCTAAACCACACTAAAACTTAAACAATCCTAAACCCTAAACCTTAAACCATAAGCCCTAAATTTTAAACCATAAATCTAAGAATAACCATAACCCTAACCCTAACCCTAAACCTAAACCTAACCCTAACCCCAACCCTAACCTTAACCCCATAACCCTAACCCTAACCTTAAGCCTAACATAACCCCATAACCCTAACTCTAACCCTAACTCTAACCCTAACTCTAACCCTAATGCTAACCCTAACCCTAACCCTAACCCTAACCCTAACCCTAACCCCTTAACCTTAATCCCTAAATCCTAAACCCTGAACAACCATAAATCCTAAACCCTGAACAACCCTAAATCATAAACCCTGAATAACCCTAAACACTAACCTCTAAACAACCCTAAACAACCCTAATCACTAAACCATAAACAACCCTAAACACTAAACCCTAAACAACCCTATACACTAAACCTTAAACACTAAACCCTAAATAACCCTGAACCCTAAACCATTAACACTATACCCAAAAGAACACTAAACACTCAACCCCAATCAACCCTAAAACCTAAACCTTAAACACTAAACCTTAAACAACCCTAAACCCTAAACACTAAACCCTAAAAAACCCTAAACTTTTAACCGTAAACTCTATACCCTAAACAACCCTAAACCGTAAACAATCCTAAACTCTAAACGCTAAACCCTTAACCTAAACCACCCTAAATCTTAAACAATCCTAAACCCTAAACCTTAAACCCTAAACACTAAACCTTAAACCCTAAACCTAACAATAACCATAACCCTAACCCTAACCCCTAACCCTTACCCTAACCCTAACCCTAAACCTAATCCTAACCCTAACCCTAACCCTAACCCTAACCCTAAACCTAATCCTAACCCTAACCTTAACCCTAATCCTAACCCTAACCCTAACCCTAACCCTAACTGTAACCATAACACTAAACTCTAAACCCTAAACCTAATCCACCCTAAACCTTAAACAATCCTAAACCATAAACCTTAGACCCTAAATCCTAAGTCTAACAATAAACCTAAACCTAACCCTAAATCTAACCCTAACCCTAACCCTAACCCTAAACCCTCCCTGACTTTAACCCTAACCCTAACAGTAACCCTAACCCTAACCCTAACCCTGACCCTAATCCTAACACTAACCCTATTTCTAATTCTTACCCTAACACTAATCCTAAACTTAAACCTAACCCCCTAATAATAACCCTAACCCTAACACTAACCCTAACCCCTAACCATAACCCTAACCCTAACCCTAACCCTAACCTAACCCTAACCCTAACCCTAACCCTATCCCAAACCCTAACACTAACCCCCTAACTTTTACCATAACCCTAACCCTAACCCTAATCCTAACCCTTACCATAACCCTAACCCTAACCCTAACCCCATCCCTAACCCTAACCCTAACTGTAACCATAACACTAAACTCTAAACCCTAAACCTAATCTACCCTAAACCTTAAACAATCCTAAACCATAAACCTTAGACCCTAAATCCTAAATCTAACAATAAACCTAAACCTAACCCTAAATCTAACCCTAACCCTATCCCTAACCCTAAACCTAACCCTGACCCTAAACCTAACCCTAATCCTAACACTAACCATAACTCTAACCCTAACATTAACCTTAACCTTAACCCTAACCCTAACCCTAACCCTAACCCTAACCCTAACTCTAACCCTAACCCTAACACTAACCGTAACCATAATACTAAACTCTAAACCCTAAACCTAATCTACCCTAAACCTTAAACAATCCTAAACCTTAAACCTTAAACCCTAAACCCTAAATCTAACAATAAACCTAAACCTAACCCTAAATCTGACCCTAACCCTAACCCTAACCCTAAACCTAAACCTGACCCTAACCCTAACCCTAATAATAACACTAATCATAACCCAAACACTAACCCTAACCCTAACCCTAAACCTAACCCTAAACCTTACACTATCCCTATTCCTAACACTAAACCCTAAACTTTAAATCTAACCCTAACACTAACCCTACCCTTAACCCTAACCCTAACCATATCCCTAAACCTAACCCTGACCCTAATCCTAACACTAACCCTATTTCTAATTCTAACCCGAACACTAATCCTGAACTAAAACCTAACCCCCTAATAATAACCCTAACCTAACCCTAACCCTAACCCTAACCCTAACACTAACCCCTAACCCCTAACACTAACCCTAACCCTAACCCCTAACCCTAACCCTAACCCTAACCCTAAACTTAACCCTAACCCTAACCCTAACCCTAAGCCTATCCCTAACCCTAACCCTTACCCTAACACTAACACTAACCTTAACCCTAACCCTAAGCTTAACCCTCACCCTAACCCTCACCTTAACCCTAAACCTAACCCTAACACTAACACTAACACCCTAAATTTTAAACCCTAAACCCCGAAAAACCCTAAACACTAATTCCAAAAGCGCCCTAAACCCTAAACTGTAAACACTAAACTCTAAAAAACCCTAAACCCTAAACCCTAAACACTAAACACTAAACAAGCCTAAACCCTAAAACCATTAACACTATACCCTAAACAACCCTAAACCCATAACCCTAAACAATATACCCTAAACCCTAAAACACTATACAACCTTAAACCCTAAACCTTAAAATATCCTAAATCATAAATCCTGAATAACCCTAAACACTAAATCATAAACAACCCTAAAAAACCCTAAACAACTCTAAACGCTAAAACCTAAACAACCCTAAACATTAAAGAATCTTAAACGCTAAACCCTATACCCTAAACCTAAACCACCCTAAAACTTAAACAATCCTAAACCCTAAACCTTAAACATTAAACCCTAAAATTTAAACTTTAAATCTAAGAATAACCATAACCCTAACCCTAACCCTAAACCTAAACCTAACCCTAACCACAACCCTAACCTTAACCCCATAACCCTAACCCTAACCTTAAGCCTAACATAACCCCATAACCCTAACTCTAACCCTAACTATAACCCTAATGCTAACCCTAACCCTAACCCTAACCCTAACCCCTTAACTTAATCCCTAAATCCTAAACCCTGAACAACCATAAATCCTAAACCCTGGACAACCCTAAATCATAAACCCTGAATAACCCTAAACACTAACCTCTAAACAACCCTAAACAACCCTAATCACTAAACCATAAACAACCCTAAACACTAAATCCTAAACAACCCTATACCCTAAACCTTAAACACTAAACCCTAAATAACTCTAAACCATAAACCATTAACACTATACCCTAAACAACACTAAACACTAAACCCAAAACAACCCTAAAACCTAAACCTTAAACACTAAACCTTAAACAACCCTAAACCCTAAACACTAAACCCAAAACAACCCTAAACTTTTAACCCTAAACACTATACCCTAAACAACCCTAAACCTTAAACAATCCTAAACTCTAAACCCTAAACCCTTAACCTAAACCACCCTAAATCTTAAACAATCCTAAACCCTAAACCTTAAACCCTAAACACTAAACCCTAAACCCTAAACCTAACAATAACCATAACCCTAACCCTAACCC
>NW_027667640.1:3337500-3342500 GCF_963924665.1 Micromys minutus | reverse complement strand
AAAACCTAACCCCCTAATAATAACCCTAAAACTAAACCTAACCCTAACCCTAACCCTAATCGTAACCCTAACACTAACCCCTAACCCCTAACACTAACCCGAACCAAAACCCCTAACCCTAACCCTAACCCTAACCCTAACCTTAACCCTAATCCTAACCCTAACCCTAACCCTATCCCTAACCCTTACCCTTATTCTAACACTAACACTAACCTTAACCCTAACCCTAACCTTAACCCTCACCCTAACCCTCACCTTAACCCTAAACCTAACCCTAACACTAACCCTAACACCCTAAATCCTAAACCCTAAACCCCGAAAAACCCTAAACACTAATTCCAAAAGCACCCTAAACCCTAAACTATAAACACTAAACGCTAAAAAACCCTAAACCCTAAACCCTAAACACTAACCCCTAAACAAGCCTAAACCCTAAAACCATTAACACTATACCCTAAAGAACCCTAAACCCTTAACCCTAAACATTATACCCTAAACCCTAAAACACTATACAACCTTAAACCCTAAACCTTAAAATATCCTAAATCATAAATAATGAACAACCCTAAACACTAAATTATAAACAACCCTAAAAAACCCTAAACAACTCTAAACGCTAAAACCTAAACAACCCTAACCATTAAACAATCTTAAACGCTAAATTTTGTACCCTAAACCTAAACCACCCTAAAACTTAAACAATCCTAAACCCTAAACCTTAAACCATAAACCCTAAATTTTAAACCATAAATCTAAGAATAACCATAACCCTAACCCTAATCCTAAACCTAAACCTAACCCTAACCTCAACCCTAACCTTAACCCCATAACCCTAACCCTAACCTTAAGCCTAACATAACCCCATAACCCTAACTCTAACCCTAACTCTAACCCTAATGCTAACCCTAACCCTAACCCTAACCCTAACCCCTTAACCTTAATCCTTAAATCCTAAACCCTGAACAACCATAAATACTAAACCCTGAACAACCCTAAATCATAAACCCTGAATAACCCTAAACACTAACCTCTAAACAACCCTAAACAACCCTAATCACTAAACCATAAAAAACCCTAAACACTAAACCCTAAACAACCCTATACCTTAAACCTTAAACACTAAACCCTAAATAACCCTAAACCCTAAACCATTAACACTATACCCTAAACAACACTAAACACTAAATCCAAAACAACCCTAAAACCTAAACCTTAAACACTAAACCTTAAACAAAACTAAACCCTAAACACTAAACCCTAAACAACCCTAAACTTTTAACCCTAAACACTATACCCTAAACAACCCTAAACCTTAAACAATCCTAAACTCTAAACCCTAAACCCTTAACCTAAACCACCCTAAATCTTAAACAATCCTAAACCCTAAACCTTAAACCCTAAACACTAAACCCTAAACCATAAACCTAACAATAACCATAACCCTAACCCTAACCCCTAACCCTTACCCTAACCCTAACCCTAACCCTAATCCTAATCCTAACCCTAACCCTAACCCTAACCCTAACCCTAACCCTAACCCTAAACCTAACCCTAACCTTAACCCTAATCCTAACCCTAACCCTAACCCTAACCGTAACCCTAAACCTAAACCTAATCCTAACCCTAACCCTAACCCTAACCCTAACCCTAACCCTAACCCTAACCCTAAACCTAATCCTAACCCTAACCTTGACCCTAATCCTAACCCTAACCCTAACCCTAACCGTAACCATAACACTAAACTCTAAACCCTAAACCTAATCCACCCTAAACGTTAAACAATCCTAAACCATAAACCTTAGACCCTAAATCCTAAATCTAACAATAAACCTAAACCTAACCCTAAATCTAACACTAACCCTAACCCTAACCCTAAACCCTCCCTGACCCTAACCCTAACCCTAACCCTAAACCTAACCCTGACCCTAATCCTAACACTAACCCTATTTCTAATTCTAAGCCTAACACTAATCCTAAACTTAAACCTAACCCCCTAATAATAACCCTAACCCTTTCAATAACCCTAACACCTAACCCTAACCCTAACCCTAACCCTAACCCTAACACTAACCCCTAACCCCTAACACTAAACCTAACCCTAACCCCTAACCCTAAACCTAACCCTAAACCTAACCCTAACCCTAAACCTAACCCTAACCCTATCCCTAACCCTAACCCTTACCCTAACACTAACACTAACCTCAACCCTAACCCTAACCTTAACCCTCACCCTAACCCTCACCTTAACCCTAAACCTAACCCTAACACTAACCCTAACACCCAAAATCCTAAACCCTAAACCCCGAAAAACCCTAAACACTAATTCCAAAAGCACCCTAAACCTAAACTATAAACACTAAACGCTAAAAAACCCTAAACCCTAAACACTGAACCCTAAACAAGCCTAAACCCTAAAACCATTAACACTATACCCTTAACAACCCTAAACCCTTAACCTTAAACATTATACCGTTAACCCTAAAACACTATACAACCTTAAACCCTAAACCTTAAAATATCCTAAATCATAAATCCTGAACAACCCTAAACACTAAATTATAAACAACCCTAAAAAACCCTAAACAACTCTAAACGATAAAACCTAAACAACCCTAACCATTAAACAATCTTAAACGCTAAATTCTATACCCTAAACCTAAACCACCCTAAAACTTAAACAATCCTAAACCCTAAACCTTAAACCATAAGCCCTAAATTTTAAACCATAAATCTAAGAATAACCATAACCCTAACCCTAACCCTAAACCTAAACCTAACCCTAACCCTAACCCCAACCCTAACCTTAACCCCATAACCCTAACCCTAACCTTAAGCCTAACATAACCCCATAACCCTAACTCTAACCCTAACTCTAACCCTAACTCTAACCCTAATGCTAACCCTAACCCTAACCCTAACCCTAACCCTAACCCCTTAACCTTAATCCCTAAATCCTAAACCCTGAACAACCATAAATCCTAAACCCTGAACAACCCTAAATCATAAACCCTGAATAACCCTAAACACTAACCTCTAAACAACCCTAAAAAACCCTAATCACTAAACCATAAACAACCCTAAACACTAAACACTAAACAACCCTATACCCTAAACCTTAAACACTAAACCCTAAATAACCCTAAACCCTAAACCATTAACACTATACCCAAAACAACACTAAACACTAAACCCAAAACAACCCTAAAACCTAAACCTTAAACACTAAACCTTAAACAACCCTAAACCCTAAACACTAAACCCTAAACAACCCTAAACTTTTAACCCTAAACACTATACCCTAAAA
Source organism: Micromys minutus (assembly GCF_963924665.1). Classification (NCBI taxonomy): domain Eukaryota; kingdom Metazoa; phylum Chordata; class Mammalia; order Rodentia; family Muridae; genus Micromys; species Micromys minutus. Next base: position 3,339,196 of record NW_027667640.1, on the reverse strand, counting down.
AACCCTAAACCTTAAACAATCCTAAACTCTAAACCCTAAACCCTTAACCTAAACCACCCTAAATCTTAAACAATCCTAAATCCTAAACCTTAAACCCTAAACACTAAACCCTAAACCCTAAACCTAACAATAACCATAACCCTAACCCTAACCCCTAACCCTTACCCTAACCCTAACCCTAACCCTAATCCTAACCCTAAACCTAACCCTAACCCTAACCCTAACCCTAAACCTAACCTTGACCCTAATCCTAACATTAACCCTATTTCTAATTTTAACCCTAACACTAATCCTAAACTTAAACCTAACCCCCTAATAATAAACCTAACCCTAACACTAACCCTTACCCCTAACCCTAACCCTAACCCTAACCCTAACCTAACCCTAACCCTAACCCTAACCCTAACCCTAACCCTAACACTAACCCCTAACCCTTACCCTAACCCTAACCCTAACCCTAACCCTAACCATTACCCTAACCCTAAACCTAACCCTAACCCTAACCCTAACCCTAACACTAACCGTAACCATAACACTAAACTCTAAACCCTAAACCTAATCCACCCTAAACCTTAAACAATCCTAAACCATAAATCTTAAACCCTAAACACTAAATCTAACAATAAACCTAAACCTGACCCTAAATCTAACCCTAACCCTAACCCTAACCCTAAACCTAACCCTGACCCTAACACTAACCCTAATCCTAACACTAACCATAACCCTAACCCTAACCCTAACCCTAACCTTAGTCCTAACCCTAACCCTAAACCTAAGCCTTACCCTAACCCTAACCCTAACCCTAACCTAACCCTAACCCTAACCCTAACTCTAACCCTAACCCTAACACTAACCCCCTAACTTTTACCCTAACCCTAACATTAACCCTAACCTTAACCCTAACCCTAACCCTAACCCTAACTCTAACCCTAACTTTAACCCTAACCGTAACCATAATACTAAACTCTAAACCCTAAACCTAATCTACCCTAAACCTTAAACGATCCTAAACCCTAAACCCTAAATTTAACAATAAACCTAAACCTAACCCTAAATCTAACCCTAACCCTAACCCTAACCCTAAACCTAAACCAGACCCTAACCCTAACCCTAATAATAACACTAATCATAACCCAAACACTAACCCTAACCCTAACCCTAAACCTAACCATAAACCTCACACTATCCCTAATCCTAACACTAAACCCTAAACTTTAAATCTAACCCTAACCCTAACTCTACCCTTAACCCTAACCCTAACCATATCCCTAAACCTAACCCTGACCCTAATCCTAACACTAACTCTATTTCTAATTCTAACCCTAACACTAATCCTAAACTAAAACCTAAACCCTAATAATAACCCTAACACAAAACCTAACCCTAACCCTAACCCTAACCCTAAAACTAACCCCTAACCCCTAACACTAACCCTAACACTAACCCCTAACCCTAACCCTAACCCTAACCCTAAACTTAACCCTAACCCTAACCCTAACCCTATCCCTAACCCTAACCCTTACCCTAACACTAACACTAACCTTAACCCTAACCCTAACCTTAACCCTCACCCTAACCCTCACCTTAACCCTAAACCTAACCCTAACACTAACCCTAACACCCTAAATCCTAAACCCTAAACCCCGAAAAACCCTAAACACTAATTCCAAAAGCACCCTAAACCCTAAACTATAAA
>NW_027667640.1:3315000-3330000 GCF_963924665.1 Micromys minutus | reverse complement strand
ATTCCAAAAGCACCCTAAACCCTAAACTATAAACACTAAACGCTAAAAAACCCTAAACCCTAAACCCTAAACACTAAACACTAAACAAGCCTAAACCCTAAAACCATTAACACTATACCCTAAACAACCCTAAACCCTTAACACTAAACATTATACCCTAAACCCAAAACACTATACAACCTTAAACCCTAAACCTTAAAATATCCTAAATCATAAATCCTGAAAAACCCTAAACACTAAATCATAAACAACCCTAAAAAACCCTAAACAACTCTAAACGCTAAAATCTAAACAACCCTAAACATTAAACAATCTTTAACGCTAAACCCTATACCCTAAACCTAAACCACCCTAAAACTTAAACAATCCTAAATCCTAAACCTTAAACCATAAACCCTAAAATTTAAACCTTAAATCTGAGAATAACCATAACCCTAAACCTAACCCTAAACCTAAACCTAACTCTAACCCCAACTCTAACCTTAACCCCATAACCTTAACCCTAACCTTAAGCCTAACATAACCCCATAACCCTAACTCTAACCCTAACTCTAACCATAATGCTAACCCTAACCCTAACCCTAACCCAAACCCTAACCCCTTAAGCTTAATCCCTAAATCCTAAACCCTGAACAACCATAAATCCTAAACACTGAACAACCCTAAATCATAAACCCTGAATAACCCTAAACACTAACCTCTAAACAACCCTAAACAACCCTAATCACTAAACCATAAACAACCCTAAACACTAAATCCTAAACAACCCTATACCCTAAGCCTTAAACACTAAACGCTAAATAACCCTAAACCCTAAACCATTAACACTATACCCTAAACAACACTAAACACTAAACCCAAAACAAGCCTAAACTTTTAACCCTAAACACTATACCCTAAACAACCCTAAACCTTAAACAATCCTAAACTCTAAACCCTAAACCCTTAACCCAAACCACCCTAAATCTTAAACAATCCTAAACCCTAAACCTTAAACCCTAAACACTAAACCCTAAACCATAAACCTAACAATAACCATAACCCTAACACTAACCCCTAACCCTTACCCTAACCCTAACCCTAATCCTAATCTTAACCCTAACCCTACCCCTAACCCTAACCCTAACCCTAACCCTAAACCTAAACCTAAACCTAATCCTAACCCTAACCTTAACCCTAATCCTAACCCTAACCCTAACCCTAACCCTAACCGTAACCATAACACTAAACTCTAAACCCTAAACCTAATCCACCCTAAACCTTAAACAATCTTAAACCATAAACCTTAGACCCTAAATCCTAAATCTAACAATAAACCTAAACCTAACCCTAAATCTTACCCTAACCCTAACCCTAACCCTAAACCCTCCCTGACCCTAACCCTCACCCTAACCCTAACCGTAACCCAAAACCTAACCCTGACCCTAATCCTAACACTAAACCTATTTCTAATTCTAACCCTAACACTCATCCTAAACTTAAACCTAACCCCCTAATAATAACCCTAACCCTAACACTAACACTAACCCCTAACCCTAACTCTAACCCTAACCCTAACCCTAACCTAACCCTAACCCTAACCCTAACCCTAACCTTAACACTAACCCCTAACCCTTACCCTAACCCTAACCCTAACCCTAACCCTAACCCTAACCATTACCCTAACCCTAACCCTAACCCTAAGCCTAACACTAACCGTAACCATAACACTAAACTCTAAACCCTAAACCTAATCCACCCTAAACCTTAAACAATCCTAAACCATAAACCTTAAACCCTAAAATCTAAATCTAACAATAAACCTAAACCTGACCCTAAATCTAACCCTAACCCTAACCCTAACCCTAACCCTAACCCTAACCCTAAACCTAACCCTGACCCTAACCCTAACCCTAATCCTAACACTAACCATAACCATAACTCTAACCCTAACTCTAACCCTAACTCTAACCCTAATGCTAACCCTAACCCTAACCCTAACCCTAACCCTAACCCTAACCCCTTAACCTTAATCCCTAAATCCTAAACCCTGAACAACCATAAATCCTAAACCCTGAACAACCCTAAATCATAAACGCTGAATAACCCTAAACACTAACCTCTAAACAAACCTAAACAACCCTCATCACTAAACCATAAACAACCCTAAACACTAAACCCTAAACAACCCTATACCCTAAACCTTAAACACTAAACCCTAAATAACCCTAAACCCTAAACCATTAACACTATACCCTAAACAACACTAAACACTAAACCCAAAACAACCCTAAAACCTAAACCTTAAACACTAAACCTTAAACAACCCTAAACCCTAAACACTAAACCCTAAACAACCCTAAACTTTTAACCATAAACACTGTACCCTAAAAAACCCTAAACCTTAAACAATCCTAAACTCTAAACCCTAAACCCTTAACCTAAACCACCCTAAATCTTAAACAATCCTAAACCCTAAACCTTAAACCCTAAACACTAAACCCTAAACCCTAAACCTAACAATAAACATAACCCTAACCCTAACCCCTAACCCTTACCCTAACCCTAACCCTAACCCTAATCCTAAACCTAACCCTAACCCTAACCCTAACCCTAACCCTAACCCTAACCCTAAACCTAATCCTAACCCTAACCCTAACCCTAACCCTAACCCTAACCCTAACCCTAACCCTAACCCTAACCCTAACCCTAACCCTAAACCTAATCCTAACCCTAACCTTAAACCTAATCCTAAACCTAACCCTAACCCTAACCCTAACCATAACCATACACTAAACTCTAAACCCTAAACCTAATCCACCCTAAACCTTAAACAATCCTAAACCATAAACCGTAGACCGTAAACCCTAAATCTAACATTAAACCTAAACCTAACCCTAAATCTAACCCTAACCCTAAACCCTCCCTGACCCTAACCCTAACCCTAACCCTAACCCTAAACCTAACCCTGACCCTAATCCTAACACTAAACCTATTTCTAATTCTAACCCTAACACTAATCCTAAACTTAACCCTAACCCCCTAATAATAACCCTAACCCTAACACTAACCCTAACCCCTAACCCTAACCCTAACCCTAACCCTAACCTAACCCTAACCCTAAACCTAACCCTGACCCTAACCCTAACCCTAATCCTAACACTAACCATAACCCTAACCCTAACATTAACCCTAACCTTAACCCTAAACCTAACCCTAACCCTAACCCTAACCCTAACTCTAACCCTAACCCTAACCCTAACCGTAACCATAATACTAAACTCTAAACCATAAACCTATTCTACCCTAAAGCTTAAACAATCCTAAACCTTAAACCTTAAACCCTAAACCCTAAATCTAACAATAAATCTAAACCTAACCCTAAATCTAACCCTAACCCTAACCCTAACCTTAAACCTAAACCTGACCCTAAACCTCACCCTAATATTAACACTAATCATAACCCAAACACTATCCCTAACCCTAACCCTAAACCTAACCCTAAATCTCACACTATCTCTAATCTTAACACTAAACCCTAAACTTTAAATCTAACCCTAACCCTAAGCCTATCCTTAACCCTAACCCTAACCATATCCCTAAACCTAACCCTGACCCTAATCCTAACACTAACCCTATTTCTAATTCTAACCCTAACACTAATCCTAAACTAAAACCTAACCCCGTAATAATAACCCTAACACTAAACCTAACCCTAACCCTAACCCTAACCCTAACCCTAACACTAACCCCTAACCCCTAACACTAACCCTAACCCTAACCCCTAAACCTAACCCAAACCCTAACCCTAACCTTAACCCTAACCCTAACCCTAACCCTAACCCTATCCCTAACCCTAACCCTTACCCTAACACTAACACTAACCTTAACCTTAACCCTAACCTTAACCCTCACCCTAACCCTCACCTTAACCCTAAACCTAACCCTAACACTAACCCTAACACCCTAAATCCTAAACCCTAAACCCCGAAAAACCCTAAACACTAATTCCAAAAGCACCCTAAACCCTAAACTATAAACACTAAACGCTAAAAAACCCTAAACCCTAAACCCTAAACACTAAACACTAAACAAGCCTAAACCCTAAAACCATTAACACTATACCCTAAACAACCCTAAACCCTTAACACTAAACATTATACCCTAAACCCAAAACACTATACAACCTTAAACCCTAAACCTTAAAATATCCTAAATCATAAATCCTGAAAAACCCTAAACACTAAATCATAAACAACCCTAAAAAACCCTAAACAACTCTAAACGCTAAAATCTAAACAACCCTACACATTAAACAATCTTAAACGCTAAACCCTATACCCTAAACCTAAACCACCCTAAAACTTAAACAATCCTAAATCCTAAACCTTAAACCATAAACCCTAAAATTTAAACCTTAAATCTGAGAATAACCATAACCCTAAACCTAACCCTAAACCTAAACCTAACTCTAACCCCAACTCTAACCTTAACCCCATAACCCTAACCCTAACCTTAAGCCTAACATAACCCCATAACCCTAACTCTAACCCTAACTCTAACCCTAATGCTAACCCTAACCCTAACCCTAACCCAAACCCTAACCCCTTAAGCTTAATCCCTAAATCCTAAACCCTGAACAACCATAAATCCTAAACACTGAACAACCCTAAATCATAAATCCTGAATAACCCTAAACACTAACCTCTAAACAACCCTAAACAACCCTAATCACTAAACCATAAACAACCCTAAACACTAAATCCTAAACAACCCTATACCCTAAACCTTAAACACTAAACGCTAAATAACCCTAAACCCTAAACCATTAACACTATACCCTAAACAACACTAAACACTAAACCCAAAACAAGCCTAAACTTTTAACCCTAAACACTATACCCTAAACAACCCTAAACCTTAAACAATCCTAAACTCTAAACCCTAAACCCTTAACCCAAACCACCCTAAATCTTAAACAATCCTAAACCCTAAACCTTAAACCCTAAACACTAAACCCTAAACCATAAACCTAACAATAACCATAACCCTAACCCTAACCCCTAACCCTTACCCTAACCCTAACCCTAATCCTAATCTTAACCCTAACCCTACCCCTAACCCTAACCCTAACCCTAACCCTAAACCTAAACCTAAACCTAATCCTAACCCTAACCTTAACCCTAATCCTAACCCTAACCCTAACCCTAACCCTAACCGTAACCATAACACTAAACTCTAAACCCTAAACCTAATCCACCCTAAACCTTAAACAATCTTAAACCATAAACCTTAGACCCTAAATCCTAAATCTAACAATAAACCTAAACCTAACCCTAAATCTTACCCTAACCCTAACCCTAACCCTAAACCCTCCCTGACCCTAACCCTCACCCTAACCCTAACCCTAACCCTAAACCTAACCCTGACCCTAATCCTAACACTAAACCTATTTCTAATTCTAACCCTAACACTCATCCTAAACTTAAACCTAACCCCCTAATAATAACCCTAACCCTAACACTAACACTAACCCCTAACCCTAACCCTAACCCTAACCCTAACCCTAACCTAACCCTAACCCTAACCCTAACCCTAACCTTAACACTAACCCCTAACCCTTACCCTAACCCTAACCCTAACCCTAACCCTAACCCTAACCATTACCCTAACCCTAACCCTAACCCTAAGCCTAACACTAACCGTAACCATAACACTAAACTCTAAACCCTAAACCTAATCCACCCTAAACCTTAAACAATCCTAAACCATAAACCTTAAACCCTAAAATCTAAATCTAACAATAAACCTAAACCTGACCCTAAATCTAACCCTAACCCTAACCCTAACCCTAACCCTAACCCTAACCCTAAACCTAACCCTGACCCTAACCCTAACCCTAATCCTAACACTAACCATAACCATAACTCTAACCCTAACTCTAACCCTAACTCTAACCCTAATGCTAACCCTAACCCTAACCCTAACCCTAACCCTAACCCTAACCCCTTAACCTTAATCCCTAAATCCTAAACCCTGAACAACCATAAATCCTAAACCCTGAACAACCCTAAATCATAAACGCTGAATAACCCTAAACACTAACCTCTAAACAAACCTAAACAACCCTAATCACTAAACCATAAACAACCCTAAACACTAAACCCTAAACAACCCTATACCCTAAACCTTAAACACTAAACCCTAAATAACCCTAAACCCTAAACCATTAACACTATACCCTAAACAACACTAAACACTAAACCCAAAAAAACCCTAAAACCTAAACCTTAAACACTAAACCTTAAACAACCCTAAACCCTAAACACTAAACCCTAAACAACCCTAAACTTTTAACCATAAACACTGTACCCTAAAAAACCCTAAACCTTAAACAATCCTAAACTCTAAACCCTAAACCCTTAACCTAAACCACCCTAAATCTTAAACAATCCTAAACCCTAAACCTTAAACCCTAAACACTAAACCCTAAACCCTAAACCTAACAATAAACATAACCCTAACCCTAACCCCTAACCCTTACCCTAACCCTAACCCTAACCCTAATCCTAATCCTAACCCTAACCCTAACCCTAACCCTAACCCTAACCCTAACCCTAACCCTAAACCTAATCCTAACCCTAACCCTAACCCTAACCCTAACCCTAACCCTAACCCTAACCCTAACCCTAACCCTAAACCTAATCCTAACCCTAACCTTAAACCTAATCCTAAACCTAACCCTAACCCTAACCCTAACCATAACCATACACTAAACTCTAAACCCTAAACCTAATCCACCCTAAACCTTAAACAATCCTAAACCATAAACCGTAGACCGTAAACCCTAAATCTAACATTAAACCTAAACCTAACCCTAAATCTAACCCTAACCCTAAACCCTCCCTGACCCTAACCCTAACCCTAACCCTAACCCTAAACCTAACCCTGACCCTAATCCTAACACTAAACCTATTTCTAATTCTAACCCTAACACTAATCCTAAACTTAACCCTAACCCCCTAATAATAACCCTAACCCTAACACTAACCCTAACCCCTAACCCTAACCCTAACCCTAACCCTAACCTAACCCTAACCCTAAACCTAACCCTGACCCTAACCCTAACCCTAATCCTAACACTAACCATAACCCTAACCCTAACATTAACCCTAACCTTAACCCTAACCCTAACCCTAACCCTAACCCTAACCCTAACTCTAACCCTAACCCTAACCCTAACCGTAACCATAATACTAAACTCTAAACCCTAAACCTATTCTACCCTAAAGCTTAAACAATCCTAAACCTTAAACCTTAAACCCTAAACCCTAAATCTAACAATAAATCTAAACCTAACCCTAAATCTAACCCTAACCCTAACCCTAACCTTAAACCTAAACCTGACCCTAAACCTCACCCTAATATTAACACTAATCATAACCCAAACACTATCCCTAACCCTAACCCTAAACCTAACCCTAAATCTCACACTATCTCTAATCTTAACACTAAACCCTAAACTTTAAATCTAACCCTAACCCTAAGCCTATCCTTAACCCTAACCCTAACCATATCCCTAAACCTAACCCTGACCCTAATCCTAACACTAACCCTATTTCTAATTCTAACCCTAACACTAATCCTAAACTAAAACCTAACCCCGTAATAATAACCCTAACACTAAACCTAACCCTAACCCTAACCCTAACCCTAACCCTAACACTAACCCCTAACCCCTAACACTAACCCTAACCCTAACCCCTAAACCTAACCCAAACCCTAACCCTAACCTTAACCCTAACCCTAACCCTAACCCTAACCCTATCCCTAACCCTAACCCTTACCCTAACACTAACACTAACCTTAACCTTAACCCTAACCTTAACCCTCACCCTAACCCTCACCTTAACCCTAAACCTAACCCTAACACTAACCCTAACACCCTAAATCCTAAACCCTAAACCCCGAAAAACCCTAAACACTAATTCCAAAAGCACCCTAAACCCTAAACTATAAACACTAAACGCTAAAAAACCCTAAACCCTAAACCCTAAACACTAAACACTAAACAAGCCTAAACCCTAAAACCATTAACACTATACCCTAAACAACCCTAAACCCTTAACACTAAACATTATACCCTAAACCCAAAACACTATACAACCTTAAACCCTAAACCTTAAAATATCCTAAATCATAAATCCTGAAAAACCCTAAACACTAAATCATAAACAACCCTAAAAAACCCTAAACAACTCTAAACGCTAAAATCTAAACAACCCTACACATTAAACAATCTTAAACGCTAAACCCTATACCCTAAACCTAAACCACCCTAAAACTTAAACAATCCTAAATCCTAAACCTTAAACCATAAACCCTAAAATTTAAACCTTAAATCTGAGAATAACCATAACCCTAAACCTAACCCTAAACCTAAACCTAACTCTAACCCCAACTCTAACCTTAACCCCATAACCCTAACCCTAACCTTAAGCCTAACATAACCCCATAACCCTAACTCTAACCCTAACTCTAACCCTAATGCTAACCCTAACCCTAACCCTAACCCAAACCCTAACCCCTTAAGCTTAATCCCTAAATCCTAAACCCTGAACAACCATAAATCCTAAACACTGAACAACCCTAAATCATAAATCCTGAATAACCCTAAACACTAACCTCTAAACAACCCTAAACAACCCTAATCACTAAACCATAAACAACCCTAAACACTAAATCCTAAACAACCCTATACCCTAAACCTTAAACACTAAACGCTAAATAACCCTAAACCCTAAACCATTAACACTATACCCTAAACAACACTAAACACTAAACCCAAAACAAGCCTAAACTTTTAACCCTAAACACTATACCCTAAACAACCCTAAACCTTAAACAATCCTAAACTCTAAACCCTAAACCCTTAACCCAAACCACCCTAAATCTTAAACAATCCTAAACCCTAAACCTTAAACCCTAAACACTAAACCCTAAACCATAAACCTAACAATAACCATAACCCTAACCCTAACCCCTAACCCTTACCCTAACCCTAACCCTAATCCTAATCTTAACCCTAACCCTACCCCTAACCCTAACCCTAACCCTAACCCTAAACCTAAACCTAAACCTAATCCTAACCCTAACCTTAACCCTAATCCTAACCCTAACCCTAACCCTAACCCTAACCGTAACCATAACACTAAACTCTAAACCCTAAACCTAATCCACCCTAAACCTTAAACAATCTTAAACCATAAACCTTAGACCCTAAATCCTAAATCTAACAATAAACCTAAACCTAACCCTAAATCTTACCCTAACCCTAACCCTAACCCTAAACCCTCCCTGACCCTAACCCTCACCCTAACCCTAACCCTAACCCTAAACCTAACCCTGACCCTAATCCTAACACTAAACCTATTTCTAATTCTAACCCTAACACTCATCCTAAACTTAAACCTAACCCCCTAATAATAACCCTAACCCTAACACTAACACTAACCCCTAACCCTAACCCTAACCCTAACCCTAACCCTAACCTAACCCTAACCCTAACCCTAACCCTAACCTTAACACTAACCCCTAACCCTTACCCTAACCCTAACCCTAACCCTAACCCTAACCCTAACCATTACCCTAACCCTAACCCTAACCCTAAGCCTAACACTAACCGTAACCATAACACTAAACTCTAAACCCTAAACCTAATCCACCCTAAACCTTAAACAATCCTAAACCATAAACCTTAAACCCTAAAATCTAAATCTAACAATAAACCTAAACCTGACCCTAAATCTAACCCTAACCCTAACCCTAACCCTAACCCTAACCCTAACCCTAAACCTAACCCTGACCCTAACCCTAACCCTAATCCTAACACTAACCATAACCATAACTCTAACCCTAACTCTAACCCTAACTCTAACCCTAATGCTAACCCTAACCCTAACCCTAACCCTAACCCTAACCCTAACCCCTTAACCTTAATCCCTAAATCCTAAACCCTGAACAACCATAAATCCTAAACCCTGAACAACCCTAAATCATAAACGCTGAATAACCCTAAACACTAACCTCTAAACAAACCTAAACAACCCTAATCACTAAACCATAAACAACCCTAAACACTAAACCCTAAACAACCCTATACCCTAAACCTTAAACACTAAACCCTAAATAACCCTAAACCCTAAACCATTAACACTATACCCTAAACAACACTAAACACTAAACCCAAAAAAACCCTAAAACCTAAACCTTAAACACTAAACCTTAAACAACCCTAAACCCTAAACACTAAACCCTAAACAACCCTAAACTTTTAACCATAAACACTGTACCCTAAAAAACCCTAAACCTTAAACAATCCTAAACTCTAAACCCTAAACCCTTAACCTAAACCACCCTAAATCTTAAACAATCCTAAACCCTAAACCTTAAACCCTAAACACTAAACCCTAAACCCTAAACCTAACAATAAACATAACCCTAACCCTAACCCCTAACCCTTACCCTAACCCTAACCCTAACCCTAATCCTAATCCTAACCCTAACCCTAACCCTAACCCTAACCCTAACCCTAACCCTAACCCTAAACCTAATCCTAACCCTAACCCTAACCCTAACCCTAACCCTAACCCTAACCCTAACCCTAACCCTAACCCTAAACCTAATCCTAACCCTAACCTTAAACCTAATCCTAAACCTAACCCTAACCCTAACCCTAACCATAACCATACACTAAACTCTAAACCCTAAACCTAATCCACCCTAAACCTTAAACAATCCTAAACCATAAACCGTAGACCGTAAACCCTAAATCTAACATTAAACCTAAACCTAACCCTAAATCTAACCCTAACCCTAAACCCTCCCTGACCCTAACCCTAACCCTAACCCTAACCCTAAACCTAACCCTGACCCTAATCCTAACACTAAACCTATTTCTAATTCTAACCCTAACACTAATCCTAAACTTAACCCTAACCCCCTAATAATAACCCTAACCCTAACACTAACCCTAACCCCTAACCCTAACCCTAACCCTAACCCTAACCTAACCCTAACCCTAAACCTAACCCTGACCCTAACCCTAACCCTAATCCTAACACTAACCATAACCCTAACCCTAACATTAACCCTAACCTTAACCCTAACCCTAACCCTAACCCTAACCCTAACCCTAACTCTAACCCTAACCCTAACCCTAACCGTAACCATAATACTAAACTCTAAACCCTAAACCTATTCTACCCTAAAGCTTAAACAATCCTAAACCTTAAACCTTAAACCCTAAACCCTAAATCTAACAATAAATCTAAACCTAACCCTAAATCTAACCCTAACCCTAACCCTAACCTTAAACCTAAACCTGACCCTAAACCTCACCCTAATATTAACACTAATCATAACCCAAACACTATCCCTAACCCTAACCCTAAACCTAACCCTAAATCTCACACTATCTCTAATCTTAACACTAAACCCTAAACTTTAAATCTAACCCTAACCCTAAGCCTATCCTTAACCCTAACCCTAACCATATCCCTAAACCTAACCCTGACCCTAATCCTAACACTAACCCTATTTCTAATTCTAACCCTAACACTAATCCTAAACTAAAACCTAACCCCGTAATAATAACCCTAACACTAAACCTAACCCTAACCCTAACCCTAACCCTAACCCTAACACTAACCCCTAACCCCTAACACTAACCCTAACCCTAACCCCTAAACCTAACCCAAACCCTAACCCTAACCTTAACCCTAACCCTAACCCTAACCCTAACCCTATCCCTAACCCTAACCCTTACCCTAACACTAACACTAACCTTAACCTTAACCCTAACCTTAACCCTCACCCTAACCCTCACCTTAACCCTAAACCTAACCCTAACACTAACCCTAACACCCTAAATCCTAAACCCTAAACCCCGAAAAACCCTAAACACTAATTCCAAAAGCACCCTAAACCCTAAACTATAAACACTAAACGCTAAAAAACCCTAAACCCTAAACCCTAAACACTAAACACTAAACAAGCCTAAACCCTAAAACCATTAACACTATACCCTAAACAACCCTAAACCCTTAACACTAAACATTATACCCTAAACCCAAAACACTATACAACCTTAAACCCTAAACCTTAAAATATCCTAAATCATAAATCCTGAAAAACCCTAAACACTAAATCATAAACAACCCTAAAAAACCCTAAACAACTCTAAACGCTAAAATCTAAACAACCCTACACATTAAACAATCTTAAACGCTAAACCCTATACCCTAAACCTAAACCACCCTAAAACTTAAACAATCCTAAATCCTAAACCTTAAACCATAAACCCTAAAATTTAAACCTTAAATCTGAGAATAACCATAACCCTAAACCTAACCCTAAACCTAAACCTAACTCTAACCCCAACTCTAACCTTAACCCCATAACCCTAACCCTAACCTTAAGCCTAACATAACCCCATAACCCTAACTCTAACCCTAACTCTAACCCTAATGCTAACCCTAACCCTAACCCTAACCCAAACCCTAACCCCTTAAGCTTAATCCCTAAATCCTAAACCCTGAACAACCATAAATCCTAAACACTGAACAACCCTAAATCATAAACCCTGAATAACCCTAAACACTAACCTCTAAACAACCCTAAACAACCCTAATCACTAAACCATAAACAACCCTAAACACTAAATCCTAAACAACCCTATACCCTAAACCTTAAACACTAAACCCTAAATAACCCTAAACCCTAAACCATTAACACTATACCCTAAACAACACTAAACACTAAACCCAAAACAACCCTAAACTTTTAACCCTAAACACTATACCCTAAACAACCCTAAACCTTAAACAATCCTAAACTCTAAACCCTAAACCCTTAACCCAAACCACCCTAAAACTTAAACAATCCTAAACCCTAAACCTTAATCCCTAAACACTAAACCCTAAACCCTAAACCTAACAATAACCATAACCCTAACCCTAACCCCTAACCCTTACCCTAACCCTAACCCTAATCCTAATCTTAACCCTAACCCTACCCCTAACCCTAACCCTAACCCTAACCCTAACACTAACCCTAAACCTAAACCTAATCCTAACCCTAACCTTAACCCTAATCCTAACCCTAACCCTAACCCTAAACCTAACAGTAACCATAACACTAAACTCTAAACCCTAAACCTAATCCACCCTAAACCTTAAACAATCTTAAACCATAAACCTTAGACCCTAAATCCTAAATCTAACAATAAACCTAAACCTAACCCTAAATCTTACCCTAACCCTAACCCTAACCCTAAACCCTCCCTGACCCTAACCCTCACCCTAACCCTAACCTAACCCTAAACCTAACCCTGACCCTAATCCTAACACTAAACCTATTTCTAATTCTAACCCTAACACTCATCCTAAACTTAAACCTAACCCCCTAATAATAACCCTAACCCTAACACTAACACTAACCCCTAACCCTAACCCTAACCCTAACCCTAACCCTAACCTAACCCTAACCCTAACCCTAACCCTAACCTTAACACTAACCCCTAACCCTTACCCTAACCCTAACCCTAACCCTAACCATTACCCTAACCCTAACCCTAACCCTAAGCCTAACACTAACCGTAACCATAACACTAAACTCTAAACCCTAAACCTAATCCACCCTAAACCTTAAACAATCCTAAACCATAAACCTTAAACCCTAAAATCTAAATCTAACAATAAACCTAAACCTGACCCTAAATCTAACCCTAACCCTAACCCTAACCCTAACCCTAACCCTAAACCTAACCCTGACCCTAACCGTAACCCTAATCCTAACAATAACCATAACCATAACTCTAACCCTAACTCTAACCCTAACTCTAACCCTAATGCTAACCCTAACCCTAACCCTAACCCTAACCCTAACCCTAACCCCTTAACCTTAATCCCTAAATCCTAAACCCTGAACAACCATAAATCCTAAACCCTGAACAACCCTAAATCATAAACGCTGAATAACCCTAAACACTAACCTCTAAACAAACCTAAACAACCCTAATCACTAAACCATAAACAACCCTAAACACTAAACCCTAAACAACCCTATACCCTAAACCTTAAACACTAAACCCTAAATAACCCTAAACCCTAAACCATTAACACTATACCCTAAACAACACTAAACACTAAACCCAAAACAACCCTAAAACCTAAACCTTAAACACTAAACCTTAAACAACCCTAAACCCTAAACACTAAACCCTAAACAACCCTAAATTTTAACCCTAAACACTGTACCCTAAAAAACCCTAAACCTTAAACAATCCTAAACTCTAAACCCTAAACCCTTAACCTAAACCACCCTAAATCTTAAACAATCCTAAACCCTAAACCTTAAACCCTAAACACTAAACCCTAAACCCTAAACCTAACAATAAACATAACCCTAACCCTAACCCCTAACCCTTACCCTAACCCTAACCCTAACCCTAATCCTAACCCTAACCCTAACCCTAACCCTAACCCTAACCCTAAACCTAATCCTAACCCTAACCTTAACCCTAACCCTAACCCTAACCCTAACCCTAACCCTAACCCTAACCCTAACCCTAAACCTAATCCTAACCCTAACCTTAACCCTAATCCTAAACCTAACCCTAACCCTAACCCTAACCGTAACCATAACACTAGACTCTAAACCCTAAACCTAATCCACCCTAAACCTTAAACAATCCTAAACCATAAACCTTAGACCCTAAATCCTAAATCTAACAATAAACCTAAACCTAACCCTAAATCTAACCCTAACCCTAACCCTAACCCTAAACCCTCCCTGACCCTAACCCTAACCCTAACCCTAACCCTAAACCTAAACCTAACCCTGACCCTAATCTTAACACTAACCCTATTTCTAATTCTAACCCTAACACTAATCCTAAACTTAAACCTAACCCCCTAATAATAACCCTAACCCTAACACTAACCCTAACCCCTAACCCTA
>NW_027667640.1:3302500-3312500 GCF_963924665.1 Micromys minutus | reverse complement strand
TAACACTAAACTCTAAACCCTAAACCTAATCCACCCTAAACCTTGAACAATCCTAAACCATAAACCTTAAACCCTAAACCCTAAATCTAACAATAAACCTAAACCTAACCCTAAATCTAACCCTAACCCTATCCCTAACCCTAAACCTAACCCTGACCCTAACCCTAACCCTAATCCTAACACTAACCATAACCCTAACCCTAACCCTAACCCTAACCTTAACCCTAACCCTAACCCTAACCCTAACCCTAACCCTAAATCTAACCCTAACTCTAACCCTAACCGTAACCATAATACTAAACTCTAAACCCTAAACCTAATCCACCCTAAACCTTGAACAATCCTAAACCATAAACCTTAAACCCTAAACCCTAAATCTAACAATAAACCTAAACCTAACCCTAAATCTAACCCTAACCCTAACCCTAACCCTAAACCTAAACCTGATCTAACCCTAACCCTAATCCTAACACTAATCATAACCCAAACACTAACCCTAACCCTAACCCTAAACCTAACCCTAAAACTCACACTATCCCTAATCGTAACACTAAACCCTAAACTTTAAATCTAACCCTAACCCTAACCCTACCCTTAACCCTAACCCTATCCCTTAACCTAACCCTGACCCTAATCCTAACACTAACCCTATTTCTAATTCTAGCCCTAACACTAATCCTAAATTAAAACCTAACCTTCTAATAATAACCCTAACACTAAACCTAACCCTAACCCTAACCCTAACACTAACCCCTAACCCCTAACTCTAACCCTAACCCTAACCCCTAACCCTAACCCTAACCCTAACCTTAACCCTAACCCTAACCCTAACCCTATCCCTAACCCTAACCCTTACCCTAACACTAAAACTAACCTTAACCCTAACCCTAACCTTAACCCTCACCCTAACCCTCACCTTAACCCTAAACATAACCCTAACACTAACCCTAACACCCTAAATCCTAAACCTTAAACCCCGAAAAACCCTAAACACTAATTCCAAAAGCACCCTAAACCCTAAACTATAAACACTAAACCCTAAAAAACCCTAAACCATAAACCCTAAACACTAAACCCTAAACAAGCCTAAACCCTAAAACCATTAACACTATACCCTAAACAACCCTAAACCCTTAACCCTAAACATTATACCCTAAACCCTAAAACACTATACAACCTTAAACCCTAAACTTTAAAATATCCTAAATCATAAATCCAGAACAACCCTAAAAACTAAATTATAAACAACCCTAAAAAACCCTAATCAACTCTAAACGCTAAAACCTAAACAACCCTAACCATTAAACAATCTTAAACGCTAAATTCTATACCCTAAACCTAAACCACCCTAAAACTTAAACAATCCTAAACCCTAAACCTTAAACCATAAACCCTAAATTTTAAACCATAAATCTAAGAATAACCATAACCCTAACCCTAACCCTAAACCTAAACCTAACCCTAACCCCAACCCTAACCTTAACCCCATAACCCTAACCCTAACCTTAAGCCTAACATAACCCCATAACCCTAACTCTAACCCTAACTCTAACCCTAACTCTAACCCTAATGCTAACCCTAACCCTAACCCTAACCCTAACCCTAAGCCTAACCCCTTAACCTTAATCCCTAAATCCTAAACCCTGAACAACCATTATTCCTAAACCCTGAACAACCCTAAATCATAAACCCTGAATAACCCTAAACACTAACCTCTAAACAACCCTAAACAACCCTAATCACTAAACCATAAACAACCCTAAACACTAAACCCTAAACAACCCTATACCCTAAACCTTAAACACTAAACCCTAAATAACCCTAAACCCTAAACCATTAACACTATACCCTAAACAACACTAAACACTAAACCCAAAACAACCCTAAAACCTAAACATTTAACACTAAACCTTAAACAACCCTAAACCCTAAACACTAAACCCTAAACAACCCTAAACTTTTAACCCTAAACTCTATACCCTAAACAACCCTAAACCTTAAACAATCCTAAACCCTAAACCTTAAACCCTAAACACTAAACCCTAAATCCTAAACCTAAGAATAACCATAACCCTAAACCTAACCCCTAACCCTTACCCTAACCCTAACCCTAATCCTAACCCTAACCCTAACCCTAACCCTTACCCTAACCCTAACCCTAACCCTAATCCTAACCCTAACCCTAACCCTAACCCTAACCTTAACCCTAACCCTAACCCTAAACCTAAACCTAATCCTAACCCTAACCTTAACCCTAATCCTAACCCTAACCCTAACCCTAACCCTAACAGTAACCATAACACTAAACTCTAAACCCTAAACCTAATCCACTCTAAACCTTAAACAATCCTAAACCATAAACCTTAGATCCTAAATCCTAAATCTAACAATAAACCTAAACCTAACCCTAAATCTAACCCTAACCCTAACCCTAACCCTAAACCCTCCCTGACTTTAAATTTAACCCTAACCCTAACCCTAACCCTAAACCTAACCCTGACCCTAATCCTAACACTAACCCTATTTCTAATTCTAACCCTAACACTAATCCTAAACTTAAACCTAACCTCCTAATAATAACCCTAACCCTAACACTAACCCTAACCCCTAACCCAAACCCTATCCCTAACTTTAACCTAACCCTAACCCTAACCCTAACCCTAACCCAAACCCTAACACTAACCTTCTAACTTTTACCATAACCCTAACCCTAACCCTAACCCTAACCCTTACCATAACCCTAACCCTAACCCTAACCCCATCCCTAACCCTAACCCTAACCGTAACCATAACACTAAACTCTAAACCCTAAACCTAATCCACCCTAAACCTTAAACAATCCTAAACCATAAACCTTAAACCCTAAACCCTAAATCTAACAATATACCTAAACCTAACCCTAAATCTAACCCTAACCCTATCCCTAACCCTAAACCTAACGTGACCCTAACCCTAACCCTAATCCTAACACTAACCATAACCCTAACCCTAACATTAACCCTAACCTTAACCCTAAACCTAACCCTAACCCTAACCCTAACCCTAACTCTAACCCTAACCCTAACCCTAACCGTAACCATAATACTAAACTCTAAACCCTAAACCTAATCTACCCTAAACCTTAAACAATCCTAAACCTTAAACCTTAAACCCTAAACCCTAAATCTAACAATAAACCTAAACCTAACCCTAAATCTAACCCTAACCCTAAACCCTCCCTGACCCTAACCCTAACCCTAACCCTAACCCTAACCCTAAACCTAACCCTGACCCTAATCCTAACACTAAACCTATTTCTAATTCTAACCCTAACACTAATCCTAAACTTAACCCTAACCCCCTAATAATAACCCTAACCCTAAAACTAACCCTAAATCCTAACCCTAACCCTAACCCTAACCCTAACCCTAACCTAACCCTAACCCTAACCCTAACCCAAACCCTAACACTAACCCCCTAACTTTTACCCTAACCCTAACCCTAAACCTAACCCTTACCATAACCCTAACCTTAACCCTAACCCTATCCCTAAACCTAACCCTAACCGTAACCATAACACTAAACTCTAAACCCTAAACCTAATCCACCCTAAACCTTGAACAATCCTAAACCATAAACCTTAAACCCTAAACCCTAAATCTAACAATAAACCTAAACCTAACCCTAAATCTAACCCTAACCCTATCCCTAACCCTAAACCTAACCCTGACCCTAACCCTAACCCTAATCCTAACACTAACCATAACCCTAACCCTAACCCTAACCCTAACCTTAACCCTAACCCTAACCCTAACCCTAACCCTAACCCTAAATCTAACCCTAACTCTAACCCTAACCGTAACCATAATACTAAACTCTAAACCCTAAACCTAATCCACCCTAAACCTTGAACAATCCTAAACCATAAACCTTAAACCCTAAACCCTAAATCTAACAATAAACCTAAACCTAACCCTAAATCTAACCCTAACCCTAACCCTAACCCTAAACCTAAACCTGATCTAACCCTAACCCTAATCCTAACACTAATCATAACCCAAACACTAACCCTAACCCTAACCCTAAACCTAACCCTAAAACTCACACTATCCCTAATCGTAACACTAAACCCTAAACTTTAAATCTAACCCTAACCCTAACCCTACCCTTAACCCTAACCCTATCCCTTAACCTAACCCTGACCCTAATCCTAACACTAACCCTATTTCTAATTCTAGCCCTAACACTAATCCTAAATTAAAACCTAACCTTCTAATAATAACCCTAACACTAAACCTAACCCTAACCCTAACCCTAACACTAACCCCTAACCCCTAACTCTAACCCTAACCCTAACCCCTAACCCTAACCCTAACCCTAACCTTAACCCTAACCCTAACCCTAACCCTATCCCTAACCCTAACCCTTACCCTAACACTAAAACTAACCTTAACCCTAACCCTAACCTTAACCCTCACCCTAACCCTCACCTTAACCCTAAACATAACCCTAACACTAACCCTAACACCCTAAATCCTAAACCTTAAACCCCGAAAAACCCTAAACACTAATTCCAAAAGCACCCTAAACCCTAAACTATAAACACTAAACCCTAAAAAACCCTAAACCATAAACCCTAAACACTAAACCCTAAACAAGCCTAAACCCTAAAACCATTAACACTATACCCTAAACAACCCTAAACCCTTAACCCTAAACATTATACCCTAAACCCTAAAACACTATACAACCTTAAACCCTAAACTTTAAAATATCCTAAATCATAAATCCAGAACAACCCTAAAAACTAAATTATAAACAACCCTAAAAAACCCTAATCAACTCTAAACGCTAAAACCTAAACAACCCTAACCATTAAACAATCTTAAACGCTAAATTCTATACCCTAAACCTAAACCACCCTAAAACTTAAACAATCCTAAACCCTAAACCTTAAACCATAAACCCTAAATTTTAAACCATAAATCTAAGAATAACCATAACCCTAACCCTAACCCTAAACCTAAACCTAACCCTAACCCCAACCCTAACCTTAACCCCATAACCCTAACCCTAACCTTAAGCCTAACATAACCCCATAACCCTAACTCTAACCCTAACTCTAACCCTAACTCTAACCCTAATGCTAACCCTAACCCTAACCCTAACCCTAACCCTAAGCCTAACCCCTTAACCTTAATCCCAAAATCCTAAACCCTGAACAACCATTATTCCTAAACCCTGAACAACCCTAAATCATAAACCCTGAATAACCCTAAACACTAACCTCTAAACAACCCTAAACAACCCTAATCACTAAACCATAAACAACCCTAAACACTAAACCCTAAACAACCCTATACCCTAAACCTTAAACACTAAACCCTAAATAACCCTAAACCCTAAACCATTAACACTATACCCTAAACAACACTAAACACTAAACCCAAAACAACCCTAAAACCTAAACATTTAACACTAAACCTTAAACAACCCTAAACGCTAAACACTAAACCCTAAACAACCCTAAACTTTTAACCCTAAACTCTATACCCTAAACAACCCTAAACCTTAAACAATCCTAAACCCTAAACCTTAAACCCTAAACACTAAACCCTAAACTCTAAACCTAACAATAACCATAACCCTAAACCTAACCCCTAACCCTTACCCTAACCCTAACCCTAATCCTAACCCTAACCCTAACCCTAACCCTTACCCTAACCCTAACCCTAACCCTAATCCTAACCCTAACCCTAACCCTAACCCTAACCTTAACCCTAACCCTAACCCTAAACCTAAACCTAATCCTAACCCTAACCTTAACCCTAATCCTAACCCTAACCCTAACCCTAACCCTAACAGTAACCATAACACTAAACTCTAAACCCTAAACCTAATCCACTCTAAACCTTAAACAATCCTAAACCATAAACCTTAGATCCTAAATCCTAAATCTAACAATAAACCTAAACCTAACCCTAAATCTAACCCTAACCCTAACCCTAACCCTAAACCCTCCCTGACTTTAAATTTAACCCTAACCCTAACCCTAACCCTAAACCTAACCCTGACCCTAATCCTAACACTAACCCTATTTCTAATTCTAACCCTAACACTAATCCTAAACTTAAACCTAACCTCCTAATAATAACCCTAACCCTAACACTAACCCTAACCCCTAACCCAAACCCTATCCCTAACTTTAACCTAACCCTAACCCTAACCCTAACCCTAACCCAAACCCTAACACTAACCTTCTAACTTTTACCATAACCCTAACCCTAACCCTAACCCTAACCCTTACCATAACCCTAACCCTAACCCTAACCCCATCCCTAACCCTAACCCTAACCGTAACCATAACACTAAACTCTAAACCCTAAACCTAATCCACCCTAAACCTTAAACAATCCTAAACCATAAACCTTAAACCCTAAACCCTAAATCTAACAATATACCTAAACCTAACCCTAAATCTAACCCTAACCCTATCCCTAACCCTAAACCTAACGTGACCCTAACCCTAACCCTAATCCTAACACTAACCATAACCCTAACCCTAACATTAACCCTAACCTTAACCCTAACTCTAACCCTAATGCTAACCCTAACCCTAACCCTAACCCTAACCCTAACCCCTTAACCTTAATCCCTAAATCCTAAACCCTGAACAACCATAAATCCTAAACCCTGAACAACCCTAAATCATAAACCCTGAATAACCCTAAACACTAACCTCTAAACAACCCTAAACAACCCTAATCACTAAACCATAAACAACCCTAAACACTAAATCCTTAACAACCCTATACCCTAAACCTTAAACACTAAGCCCTAAATAACCCTAAACCCTAAACCATTAACACTATACCCTAAACAACACTAAACACTAAACCCAAAACAACCCTAAAACCTAAACCTTAAACACTAAACCTTAAACAACCCTAAACCCTAAACACTAAACCCTAAACAACCCTAAACTTTTAATCCTAAACACTATACCCTAAACAACCCTAAACCTTAAACAATCCTAAACTCTAAACCCTAAACCCTTAACCTAAACCACCCTAAATCTTAAACAATCCTAAACCCTAAACCTTAAACCCTAAACACTAAACCCTAAACCCTAAACCTAACAATAACCATAACCCTAAACCTAACCCCTAACCCTTACCCTAACCCTAACCCTAACCCTAATCCTAACCCTAACCCTAACCCTAACCCTAACCCTAACCCTAACCCTAAACCTAATCCTAACCCTAACCTTAACCCTAATCCTAACCCTAACCCTAACCCTAACCCTAACCGTAACCATAACACTAAACTCTAAACCCTAAACCTAATCCACCCTAAACCTTAAACAATCCTAAACCATAAACCTTAGACCCTAAATCCTAAATCTAACAATAAACCTAAACCTAACCCTAAATCTAACCCTAACCCTAACCCTAACCCTAAACCCTCCCTGACTTTAACCCTAACCCTAACCCTAACCCTAACCCTAAACCTAACCCTGACCCTAATCCTAACACTAAACCTATTTCTAATTCTAACCCTAACACTAATCCTAAACTTAAACCTAACCCCCTAATAATAACCCTAACCCTAACACTAACCCTAACCCCTAACCCTAACCCTATCCCTAACCCTAACCTAACCCTAACCCTAACCCTAACCCTAACCCAAAACCTAACACTAACCTTCTAACTTTTACCATAACCCTAACCCTAACCCTAACCCTAACCCTTACCATAACCCTAACCCTAACACTAACCCCATCCCTAACCCTAACCCTAACCGTAACCATAACACTAAATTCTAAACCCTAAACCTAATCCACCCTAAACCTTAAACAATCCTAAACCATAAACCTTAAACCCTAAACCCTAAATCTAACAATATACCTAAACTTAACCCTAAATCTAAACCTAACCCTATCCCTAACCCTAAACCTAACGTGACCCTAACCCTAACCCTAATCCTAACACTAACCATAACCCTAACCCTAACATTAACCCTAACCTTAACCCTAACCCTAACCCTAACCCTAACCCTAACCCTAACTCTAACCCTAACCCTAACCCTAACCGTAACCATAATACTAAACACTAAACCCTAAACCTAATCTACCCTAAACCTTAAACAATCCTAAACCTTAAACCTTAAACCCTAAACCCTAAATCTAACAATAAACCTAAACCTAACCCTAAATCTAACCCTAACCCTAACCCTAACCCTAAACCTAAACCTGACCCTAACCCTAACACTAATAATAACACTAATCATAACCCAAACACTATCCCTAACCCTAACCCTAAACCTAACCCTAAACCTTACACTATCCCTAATCTTAACACTAAACCCTAAACTTTAAATCTAACCCTAACCCTAACCCTACCCTTAACCCTAACCCTAACCATATCCCTAAACCTAACCCTGACCCTAATCCTAACACTAACCCTATTTCTAATTCTAACCATAACACTAATCCTAAACTTAAACCTAACCCCCTAATAATAACCCTAACACTAAACCTAACCCTAACCCTAACCCTAACCCTAACCCTAACACTAACCCCTAACCCCTAACACTAACACTAACCCTAACCCCTAACCCTAACCCTACCCCTAACCCTAACCCTAACCCTAACCCTAACCCTAACCCTAACCCTATCCCTAACCCTAACCCTTACCCTAACACTAACACTAACCTTAACCCTAACCCTAACCTTAACCCTCACCCTAACCCTCACCTTAACCCTAAACCTAACCCTAACACTAACCCTAACACCCTAAATCCTAAACCCTAAACCCCGAAAAACCCTAAACACTAATTCCAAAAGCACCCTAAACCCTAAACTATAAACACTAAAAGCTAAAAAACCCTAAACCCTAAACCCTAAACACTAAACACTTAACAAGCCTAAACCCTAAAACCATTAACACTATAACCTAAACAACCCTAAACCCTTAACACTAAACATTATACCCTAAACCCTAAAACACTATACAACCTTAAACCCAAAACCTTAAAATATCCTAAATCATAAATCCTGAACAACCCTAAACACTAAATCATAAACAACTCTAAAAAACCCTAAACAACTCTAAACGCTAAAACCTAAACAACCCTAAACATTAAACAATCTTAAACGCTAAACCATATACCCTAAACCTAAACCACCCTAAAACTTAAACAATCCTAAACCCTAAACTTTAAACCATAAACCCTAAAATTTAAACCTTAAATCTGAGAATAACCATAACCCTAACCCTAACCCTAAACCTAAACCTAACCCTAACCCCAACCCTAACCTTAACCCCATAAACCTAACCCTAACCTTAAGCCTAACATAACCACATAACCCTAACTCTAACCCTAACTCTAACCCTAATGCTAACCCTAACCCTAACCCTAACCCTAACCCCTTAACCTTAATCCCTAAATCCTAAACCCTGAACAACCATAAATCCTAAACCCTGAACAACCCTAAATCATAAACCATGAATAACCCTAAACACTAACCTCTAAACAACCCTAAACAACCCTAATCACTAAACCATAAACAATTCTAAACACTAAATCCTAAACAACCCTATACCCTAAACCTTAAACACTAAACCCTAAATAACCCTAAACCCTAAACCATTAACACTATACCCTAAACAACACTAAACACTAAACCCAAAACAACCCTAAAACCTAAACCTTAAACACTAAACCTTAAACAACCCTAAACCCTAAACACTAAACCCTACATAACCCTAAACTTTTAACCCTAAACACTATACCCTAAACAACCCTAAACCTTAAACAATCCTAAACTCTAAACCCTAAACCCTTAACCTAAACCACCCTAAATCTTAAACAATCCTAAACCCTAAACCTTAAACCCTAAACACTAAACCCTAAACCCTAAACCTAACAATAACCATAACCCTAACCCTAACCCCTAACCCTTACTCTAACCCTAACCCTAACCCTAATCTTAACCCTAACCCTACCCTTAACCCTAACC
>NW_027667640.1:3280000-3292500 GCF_963924665.1 Micromys minutus | reverse complement strand
TTTCTAATTCTAACCCTAACACTAATCCTTAACTAAAACCTAACCCCCTAATAATAACCCTAACACTAAACCTAACCCTAACCCTAACCCTAACACTAACCCCTAACCCCTAACACTAACCCTAACCCTAACCCGTAACCCTAACCCTAACCCTAACCCTAACACTAACACTAACCTTAACCCTCACCCTAACCCTCACCTTAACCCTAAACCTAACCCTAACACTAACCCTAACACCCTAAATCCTAAACCCTAAACCCCAAAAAACTCTAAACACTAATTCCAAAAGCACCCTAAACCCTAAACTATAAACACTAAACGCTAAAAAACCCTAAACCCTAAACCCTAAACACTAAACCCTAAACAAGCCTAAACCCTAAAACCATTAACGCTATACCCTAAACAACCCTAAACCCTTAACCCTAAACATTATACCCTAAACCCTAAAACACTATACAACCTTAAACCCTAAACCTTAAAATATCCTAAATCATAAATCCAGAACAACCCTAAACACTAAATTATAAACAACCGTAAAAAACCCTAAACAACTCTAAACGTTAAAACCTAACCAAAACTAACTATTAAACAATCTTAAACGCTAAATTCTATACCCTAAACCTAAACCACCCTAAAACTTAAACAATCCTAAACCCTAAACCTTAAACCATAAACCCTAAATTTTAAACCATAAATCTAAGAATAACCATAACCCTAACCCTAACCCTAAACCTAAACCTAACCCTAACCCCAACCCTAACCTTAACCCCTTAACATTAATCCCCCAAGGGCCCTAACAACGGCCCTAGCAACGGCCCTAGCAACGGCCCTAGCAACGGCCCTAGCAACGGCCCTAACAACGGCCCTAACCACGGCCCTAGCAACGGCCCTAGCAACGGCCCTAGCAACGGCACTAACAACGGCCCTAGCAACGGCCCTAGCAACGGCCCTAGCAACGGCCCTAACCAGGGCCCAAACAAGGGCCCTAACAACGGCCCTAACAACGGCCCTAACAACGGCCCTAGCAATGGCCCTAACAAGGGCCCTAGCAACGGCCCTAACCAGGGCCCAAACAAGGGCCCTAACAACGGCCCTAACAACGGCCCTAAAAACGGCCCTAGCAACGGCCCTAACAAGGGCCCTTACAACGGCCATAACAACGGCCCTAACAACGGCCCTAGAAACGGCCCTAACAAGGGCCCTAACAACGGCCATAACAACGGCCCTAACAACGGCCCTAGCAACGGCCCTAACAAGGGCCCTAGCAACGGCCCTAACAACGGCCCTAGCAACGGCCCTAGTAACGGCCCTAACAAGGGCCCTAACCACGGCCCTAGCAACGGCCCTAGCAAAGGCCCTAGAAACGGCAGTAGAACGGCCCTAACAAGGGCCCTAGCAACGGGCCTAACAAGGGCCCTAGCAATGGCCCTAGAAACGGCCCTAGCAACGGCCCTAGCAACGGCCCTAACAAGGGCCCAAACAAAGGCCCTAACAACAGCCCTAACAACGGCCCTTGCAACGGCCCTAACAACGGCCCTAGCCACGGCCCTAACAACGGCCCTAGGAACGGCCCTAACAACGGCCCTAGCAACGGCCCTAGCAACGGCCCTAGCAACGGCCCTAACAACGGCCCTAACCAAGGCCCTAGCAACGGCCCTAGCAACGGCCCTAGCAACGGACCTAGCAACGGCCCTAGCAACGGCCCTAACAAAGGCCCTAGCAACGGCCCTAACAACGGCCCTAGCAACGGCCCTAACCACGGCCCTAGCAACGGCCCTAGCAACGGCCCTAGCAACGGCCTTAGCAACGGCCCTAGCAACGGCCCTAACAACGGCCCTAGCAACGGCCCTAACAACGGCCAAAACAACGGCCCTAGCAACGGCCCTAGCAACGGCCCTAACAAGGGCCCTAGAAACGGCCCTAACAAGGGCCCTAGCAACGGCCCTAACAAGGGCCCTAGCAACGGCCCTAGCAACGGCCCTAGCAACGGCCCTAGCTACGGCCCTAGCAACGGCCATAAAAAGGGCCCTAGCAACGGCTCTAGCAACGGCCCTAGCAACGGCCCTAGCAACGGCCCTAACAAGGGCCGTAGCATCGGCCCTAGCAACGGCCCTAGCAACGGTACTAACAACGGCCCTAGCAACGGCCCTAGCAACGGCCCTAGCAACGGCCCTAAAAAAAGCCCAAGCAACGGCCCTAACAACAGCCCTTGCAACGGCCCTAGCAACGGCCCTAGCAACGGCCCTAGCAACGGCCCTAGCCACGTCCCTAGCAACGGCCCTAACAAGGGCCCTAGCAACGGCCCTAACAAGGGCCCTAGCAACGGCCCTAACAAGGGCCCTAGCAACGGCCCTAGCAACGGCCCTAGCTACGGCCCTAGCAACGGCCCTAACAAGGGCCCTAGCAACGGCCCTAGCAACGGCCCTAGCAACGGCCCTAGCAACGGCCCTAGCAACGGCCCTAACCACGGCCCTAGCAACGGCCCTAACCACGGCCCTAGCAACGGCCCTAGCCACGGCCCTAGCAACGGCCCTAGCCACGGCCCTAGCAACGGCCCTAGCCACGGCCCTAGCAACGGCCCTAACAACGGCCCTAGCAACGGCCCTAGCAACGGCCCTAGCAACGGCCCTAACAAGGGCCCTAGCATTGGCCCTAACAAGGGCCCTAGCAACGGCCCTAACAAGGGCCCTAGCAACGGCCCTAGCAACGGCCCTAGCAACGGCCCTAGCTACGGCCCTAGCAACAGCCATAAAAAGGGCCCTAGCAACGGCTCTAGCAACGGCACTAGCAACGGCCCTAGCAACGGCCCTAACAAGGGCCGTAGCATCGGCCCTAGCAACGGCCCTAGCAACGGTACTAACAACGGCCC
Organism: Micromys minutus; assembly: GCF_963924665.1. Taxonomy (NCBI): domain Eukaryota; kingdom Metazoa; phylum Chordata; class Mammalia; order Rodentia; family Muridae; genus Micromys; species Micromys minutus. Next base: position 3,289,631 of record NW_027667640.1, on the reverse strand, counting down.
TAGCAACGGCCCTAGCAACGGCCCTAGCAACGGCCCTAAAAAAAGCCCAAGCAACGGCCCTAACAACAGCCCTTGCAACGGCCCTAGCAACGGCCCTAGCAACGGCCCTAGCAACGGCCCTAGCCACGTCCCTAGCAACGGCCATAACAAGGGCCCTAGCAACGGCCCTAACAAGGGCCCTAGCAACGGCCCTAACAAGGGCCCTAGCAACGGCCCTAACAAGGGCCCTAGCAACGGCCCTAACAAGGGCCCTAGCAACGACCCTAACAAGGGCCCTAGCAACGGCCCTAGCAACGGCCCTAGCTACGGCCCTAGCAACGGCCCTAACAAGGGCCCCAGCAACGGCCCTAGCAACGGCCCTAGCAACGGCCCTAGCAACGGCCCTAATAAGGGCCCTAGCAACGGCCCTAGCAACGGCTCTAGCAACGGCCCTAGCAACGGCCCTAACAAGGGACCTAGCAACGGCCCTAGCAACGGCTCTAGCAACGGCCCTAGCAACGGCCCTAACAAGGGACCTAGCAACGGCCCTAGCAACGGCCCTAGCAACGGCCCTAACAACGGCCCTAGCAACGGCCCTAACAAGAGCCCTAGCAGCGGCCCTAACATGGGCCCTAGCAACGGCCCTAACAATGGCCCTAGCAACGGCCCTAACAAGGGCCCTAACAACGGTCCTAGCAATGGCCCTAGCAACGGCCCTAGCTACGGCCCTAGCAACGGCCCTAACAAGGGCCCTAGCAACGGCCCTAGCAACGGCCCTAACACGGCCCTAGCAACGGCCCTAGCAACGGCCCTAACAACGGCCCTAGCAACGGCCCTAACAAGGGCCCTAGCAACGGCCCTAACAACGGCCCTAAGAACGGCCCTAACAAGGGCCCTAGCAATGGCCCTAACGAGGGCCCTAGCAACGGACCTAACGAGGGCCCTAGCAACGGCCCTAGCAACGGCCCTAGCAACGGCCATAACAAGGGCCCTAGCAACGGCCCTAACAAGGGCCCTAGCAACGGCCCTAACAAGGGCCCTAGCAACGGCGCTAACAAGGGCCCTAGCAACGGCCCTAACAAGGGCCCTAGCTACGGCCCTAGCAACGGCCCTAACAAGGGCCCTAGCAACAGCCCTAGCAACGGCCCTAGCAACGGCCCTAGCAACGGCCCTAACAAGGGCCCTAGCAACGGCCCTAGCAACTGCCCTAGCAACGGCCCTAGCAACGGCCCTAACAAGGGCCCTAGCAACGGCACTAGCAACGGCCCTAGCAACGGCACTAAAAAGGGCCCTAGCAACGGCCCTAACAAGGGCCCTAGCAACGGCCCTAACAAGGGCCCTAGCAACGGCCCTAACAAGGGCCCTAGCAACGGCCCTAACAAAGACCCTAGCAATGGCCCTAGCAACGGCCCTAGCAAATGCCCTAACAAGGGCCCTAGCAACGGCCCAAGCAACGGCCCTAGCAACGGCCCTAGCAACGGCCCTAACAAGGGCCCTAGCAACGGCCCTAGCAACGGCCCTAGCTATGGCCCTATAACGGCCCTAACAAGGGCCCTAGCAACGGCCCTAGCAACGGCCCTAGCAACGGCCCTAACAAGGGCCCTAGCAACGGCCCTCACAAGGGCCCTAGCAACGGCCCTAACAAGGGCCCTAGCAACGGCCCTAGCAACGGCCCTAACAAGGGCCCTAGCAACGGCCCTAGCAACGGCCCTAACAACGGCCCTAGCAACGGCCCTAGCAACGGCCCTAACAACGGCCCTAGCAACGGCCCTAACAAGGGCCCTAGCAACGGCCCTAACAACGGCCCTTCAAACGGCCCTAGGAACAACCCTAGCAACGGCCCTAGCAACGGCCCTAACAACGGCCCTAGCAACGGCCCTAACAAGAGCCCTAGCAACGGCCCTAACAAGGGCCCTAGCAACGGCCCTAACAAGGGCCCTAGCAATGGCCCTAACAAGGGCCCTAGCAACGGCCCTAGCAACGGCCCTAGCAACGGCCCTAGCTACGGCCCTAGCAACGGCCCTAACAAAGGCCCTAGCAACGGCCCTAGCAACGGCCCTAACAACGGCCCTAGCAACGGCCCGTGCAACGGCCCTAACAAGGGCCCTAGCAACGGCCATAACAAGGGCCCTAGCAACGGCCCTAACAAGGGCCCTAGCAACGGCCCTAGCAACGGCCCTAGCTACGGCCCTATAACGGCCCTAACAAGGGCCCTAGCAACGGCCCTAGCAACGGCCATAGCAACGGCCCTAGCAACGACACTAACAAGGGCCCTAGCAACGGCCCTAGCAACGGCCCAAACAAGGGCCCTAGAAACGGCCCTAGCAACGGCCCTAACAACGGCCCTAACAACGGCCCTAGCAACGGCCCTAACAACGGCCCTAGCAACGGCCCTAACAAGGGCCCTAGCAACGGCCCTAACAAAGGCCTTTGAAACGGCCCTAGGAACAACCCTAGCAACGGCCCTAGCAACGGCCCTAGCAACGGCCCTAACAACGGCCCTAGCAACCGCCCTAACAAGGGCCCTAGCAACGGCCCTAACAAGGGCCCTAGCAACGGCCCTAACAAGGGCCCTAGCAACGGCCCTAACAAGGGCCCTAGCAACGGCCCTAGCAACGGCCCTAGCAACGGCCCTAGCAACGGCCCTAACAAGGGCCCTAGCAACGGCCCTAACAAGGGCCCTAGCAACGGCCCTAACAAGGGCCCTAGCAACGGCCCTAACAAGGGCCCTAGCAACGGCCCTAACAAGGGCCCTATCAACGGCCCTAACAAGGACCCTAGCAACGGCCCTAGCAACGGCCCTAGCTACGGCCCTAGCAACGGCCCTAACAAGGGCTCTAGCAACGGCCCTAGCAACGGCCCTAGCAACGGCCCTAGCAACGGCCCTAACAAGGGCCCTAGCAACGGCCCTAGCAACGGCCCTAGCAACGGCCCTAAAAAGGGCCCTAGCAACGGCCCTAACAAGGGCCCTAGCAACGGCCCTAGCAACGGCCCTAGCAACGGCCCTAACAAAGGCCCTAGCAACGGCCCTAACAATGGCCCTAGCAACTGCCCTAGCAACGGCCCTAACAAGGGCCCTAGCAACGGCCCTAACAACGGCCCTAGCAACGGCCCTAGCAACGGCCCTAACAACGGCCCAAACAACGGCCCTAGCAACGGCCCTAGCAACGGCCCTAGCAATGGCTTTAACAACGGCCCTAGCAACGGCCCTAGCAACGGCCCTAACAAGGGCCCTAGCAACGGCCCTAACAAGGGCCCTAGCAACGGCCCAAACAAGGGCCCTAACAACGGCCCTAACAGAGGCCCTAGCAATGGCCCTAACAGAGGCCCTAGCAACGGCCTTAACAAGGGCCCTAACAACGGCCCTAGCAACGGCCTTAGCAACGGCCCTAACAACGGCCCTGACAACGGTCCAAACAACGGCCCTGACAACGGACCTACCAATGGCCCTAAAAAGGGCCGTATCAACGGCCCTAACAAAGGCCCTAGCAACGGCCCTAGCAACAGCCCTAGCTATGGCCCTAGCAACGGCCCTAACAAGGGCCCTAGCAACGGCCCTAGCAACGGCCCTAGCAACGGCCCTAGCAACGGCCCTAACAAGGGCCCTAGCAACGGCCCTAGCAACGGCCCTAGCAACGGCCCTAAAAAGGGCCCTAGCAACGGCCCTAACAAGGGCCCTAGCAACGGCCCTAACAACGGCCCTTGCAACGGCCCTAACAACGGCCCAAGCAACGGCCCTAACAACGGCCCAAGCAACGGCCCTAACAACGGCCCTAGCAACGGCTCTAGCAACGGCCCTAGCAACGGCCCTAACAACGGCCCTAACCACGGCCCTAGCAACGGCCCTAGCAACGGCCCTAGCAACGGCCCTAGCAACGGCCCTAGCAACGGCCCTAACAAAGGCCCTAGCAACGGCCCTAACAATGGCCCTAGCAACTGCCCTAACCACGGCCCTAGCAACGGCCCTAGCAACGGCCCTAGCAACGGCCCTAGCAACGGCCCTAGCAACGGCCCTAACAACGGCCCAAACAACGGCCCTAGCAATGGCTTTAACAACGGCCCTAGCAACGGCCCTAGCAACGGCCCTAACAAGGGCCCTATCAACGGCCCTAACAAGGGCCCTAGCAACGGCCCTAACAAGGGCCCTAGCAACGGCCCTAACAAGGGCCCTAGCAACGACCCAAACAAGGGCCCTAGCAACGGCCCTAGCAACGGCCCTAACAGCGGCCCTAGCAACGGCCCTAACAAGGGCCCTAGCAACGGCCCTAACAACGGCCCTTGAAACGGCCCTAGGAACAACCCTAACAACGGCCCTAGCAACGGCCCTAGCAACGGCCCTAACAACGGCCCTAGCAACGGCCCTAACAAGGGCCCTAGCAACTGCCCTAAAAAGGGCCCTAGCAACGGCCCAAACAAGGGCCCTAGCAACGGCCCTAACAAGGGCCCTAGCAACGGCCCTAACAAGGGCTCTAGCAACGGCCCTAACAAGGGCCCTAGCAACTGCCCTAAAAAGGGCCCTAGCAACGGCCCAAACAAGGGCCCTAGCAACGGCCCTAACAAGGGCCCTAGCAACGGCCCTAGCAACGGCCCTAGCAACGGCCCTAAAAAGGGCCCTAGCAACGGCCCTAACAAGGGCTCTAGCAACGGCCCTAACAACGGCCCTTGCAACGGCCCTAACAACGGCCCTAGCAACGGCACTAACAACGGCCCTAGGAACGGCCCTAACAACGGCCCTAGCAACGGCCCTAGCAACGGCCCTAGCAACGGCCCTAGAAACGGCCCTAGCAACGGCCCTAGCAACGGCCCTAGCAACGGCCCTAGCAACGGCCCTAACAAAGGCCCTAGCAACGGCCCTAGAAACGGCCCTAGCAACGGCCCTAGCAACGGCCCTAGCAACTCCCCTAACCACGGCCTAAGCAACGGCCCTAGCAACGGCCCTAACAACGGCCCTAGCAACGGCCCTAGCAACGGCCCTAACAACGGCCCAAACAACGGCCCTAGCAACGGCCCTAGCAACGGCCCTAACAAGGGCCCTAGCAACAGCCCTAGCAACGGCCCTAGCAACGGCCCTAAAAAGGGCCCTAGCAACGGCCCTAACAAGGGCCCTAGCAACGGCCCTAACAAGAGCCCTAGCAACGGCCCTAGCAACGGCCCTACCTACAGCCCTATAACGGCCCTAACAAGGGCCCTAGCAACGACCCTAGCAACGGCCCTAGCAACGGCCCTAAAAAGGGCCCTAGCAACGGCCCTAACAAGGGCCCTAGCAACGGCCCTAACAAGGGCCCTAGCAACGGCCCTAGCAACGGCCCTAGCTACGGCCCTAGCAACGGCCCTAACAAGGGCCCTAGCAACGGCCCTAGCAACGGCCCTAGCAACGGCCCTAGCAACGGCCCTAACAAGGGCCCTAGCAACGGCCCTAGCAACGGCACTAGCAACGGCCCTAGCAACGGCCCTAACAAGGGCCCTAGCAACGGCCCTAGCAACGGCCCTAGCAACGGCCCTAAAAAGGGCCCTAGCAACGGCCCTAACAAGGGCCCTAGCAACGGCCCTAACAAGGGCCCTAGCAACGGCCCTAGCAACGGCCCTAGCTACGGCCCTATAACGGCCCTAACAAGGGCCCTAGCAACGGCCCTAGCAACGGCCCTAGCAACGGCCCTAGCAACGGCCCTAACAAGGGCCCTAGCAACGGCCCTAGCAACGGCCCTAACAAGGGCCCTAGAAACGGCCCTAGCAACGGCCCTAAAAACGGCCCTAGCAACGGCCCTAGCAACGGCCCTAACAACGGCCCTAGCAACGGCCCTAACAAGGGCCCTGGCAACGGCCCTAACAACGGCCCTTGAAACGGCCCTAGGAACAACCCTAACAACGGCCCTAGCAAAGGCCCTAGCAACGGCCCTAACAACGGAACTAGCAACGGCCCTAACAAGGGCCCTAGCAACGGCCCTAACAAGGGCCCTAGCAACGGACCTAACAAGGGCCCTAGCAACGGCCCTAACAAGGGCCCTAGCAACGGCCCTAACAAGGGCCCTAGCAACGGCCCTAACAAGGGCCCTAGCAACGGCCCTAACAAGGGCCCTAGCAACGGCCCTAGCAACGGCCCTAGCTACGGCCCTAGCAACGGCCCTAACAAGGGCCCTAGCAACGGCCCTAGCAACGGCCCTAGCAACGGCCCTAGCAACGGCCCTAACAAGGGTCCTAGCAATGGCCCTAGCAACTGCCCTAGCAACGGCCCTAGCAACGGCCCTAACAAGGGCCCTAGCAACGGCCCTAGCAACTGCCCTAGCAACGGCCCTAAAAAGGGCCCTAGCAACGGCCCTAACAAGGGCCCTAGCAAGGGCCCTAACAACGGCTTTTGCAACGGCCCTAACAACGGCCATAGCAACGGCCCTAACAACGGCCCTAGGAACGGCATAACAACAGCCCTAGCAACGGCCCTAGCAACGGCCGAAGCAACGGCCCTAACAATGGCCCTAACCAGGGCCCTAGCAACGGCCCTAGAAACGGCCCTAGCAACGGCCCTAGCAACGGCCCTAGCAACGGCCCTAACAAAGGCCCTAGCAACGGCCCTAGAAACGGCCCTAGCAACGGCCCTAGCAACGGCCCTAGCAACTGCTTTAACAAGGGCCCTAGCAACGGCCCTAACAACGGCCCTTGCAACGGCCCTAACAACGGCCCTAGCAACGGCCCTAAAAACGGCCCTAGGAACGGCCCTAACAACGGCCCTAGCAACGGCCCTAGCAATGGCCCTAGCAACGGCCCTAACAAGGGCCCTAGCAACGGCCCTAACAACAGCCTTTGAAACGGCCCTAGCAACGGCCCTAGCAACGGCCCTAACAAGGGCCTTATCAACGGCCCTAACAAGGGCCCTAGCAACGGCCCAAACAAGGGCCCTAACAACGGCCCTAACAACGGCCCTGACAACGGTCCAAACAACGGCCCTGACAACGGACCTAACAACGGCCCTAGCAACGGCCCTAACAACGGCCTTAGCAACGCCCCTAACAACGGCCCTAGCAACGGTTCTAACAACGGTCCTTGAAACGGCCCTAGCAACGGCCCTAGCAGCGGCCCTAACAAGGGCCCTAGCAACGGCCCTAACAACGGCCCAAGCAACGGCCCTAGCAAAGGCTCTAGCAACGGCCTTAACAAGGGCCCTTGCAACGGCCCTAGAAACGGCCCTAGCAACGGCCCTAGCAACGGCCCTAGCAACGGCCCTAACAACGGCCCTAGCAACAGCCATAGCAACGGCCCTAGCAACGGCCCTAGCAACGGCCCTAGCAACGGCCTTTGCAACGGCCCTAGCAACGGCCCTAGAAACGGCCCTAGCAACGGCCCTAGCAAAGGCCCTAGCAACGGCCCTAACAACGGCCCTAGCAAAGGCCCTAACAAAGGCCATAGCAACGGCCCTAACAACGGCCTTAGCAACGGCCCTAACAACGGCCCTAGAAAGGGCCCTAGCAACGGCCCTAACAACAGCCATAGCAACCGTTCTATCAACGGCCCTAGCAACGGCCCTAGCAACGGCCCTAGCAACGGCCCTAACAAGGGCCCTAACAACGGCCCTAACAACGGCCCTAGCAACGGCCCTAGCAACTGCCCTAACAAGGCCCTAGCAACAGCCCTAACAAGGGCCCTAGCAACGGCCCTAACAAGGGCCCAAGCAACGGCCCTAGCAACGGCCCTAGCAACGGCCCTAGCTACGGCCCTAGCAACGGCCCTAACATGTGCCCTAGCAACGGCCCTAGAAACGGCCCTAGCAACGGCCTTAGCAACGGCCCTAACAAGGGCCCTAGCAACGGCCCAAGCAACGGCCCTAGCAACGGCCCTAACAACGGGACTAGCAACGGCCCTAACAATGGGACTAGCAACGGCCCTAGCAACGGCCCTAGCAACGGCCCTAAAAAGGGCCCTAGCAACGGCCCTAACAACAGCCCTTGCAACGGCCCTAGCAACGGCCCTAGCAACGGCCCTAACAACGGCCCTAGCAACGGCCCTACCAACGGCCCTAAAAACGGCCCTAGCAACGGCCCTAGCAACGGCCCTAACGAGGGCCCTAGCAACGGCCCTAACAAGGGGCCTAGCAACGGCCGTAGCAACGGCCCTAGCAACGGCCCTAGCTACGGCCCTAGAAACGGCCCTAACAAGGGCCCTAGCAACGGCCCTAGAAACGGCCCTAGCAACGGCCCTAGCAACGGCCCTAACAAGGGCCCTAGCAACGGCCCTAGCAATGGCCCTAACAAGGGCCCTAGCAACGGCCCTAGCAACGGACCTAACAACGGCCCTAGCAACGGCCCTAGCAACGGCCCTAACAACGGCCCTAGCAACGGCCCTAACAGGGCCCTAGCAACGACCCTAACAACGGCCCTTGCAACCTCCCTAGCAACGGTCCTAGCAACGGCCCTAACAAGGGCCCTAGCATAGCCCTACCAACGGCCCTAACAACGGCCCTAACAACGGCCCTTGAAACGGCCCTAGGAACAACCCTAGCAACGGCCCTAGCAACGGCCCTAGCAACGGCCCTAACAACGGCCCTATCAATGGCCTTAACAAGGGCCCTAGCAACAGCCCTAACATCGGCCCTTGAAACGGCCCTAGCAACGGCCCTAGCAACGGCCCAAACAAGGGCCCTAGCAACGGCCCTAGCAACGGCTTTAGCAACGGCCCTAACAACGGCCCTAGCAACGGCCCTAACAACGGCCCTAGCAACGGCCCTAACAACGGCCCTAGCAACGGCCCTAGCAACGGCCCTAGCAACGGCCCTAGCAACGGCCCTAGAAACGGCCCTAGCAACGGCCCTAACAACGGCCCTAGAAACAGCCCTATCAACGGCCCTAGCATCGGCCCTAGCAACGGCCCTAACAAGGGCCGTAACAACGGCCCTAACAACAGCCCTAGCAACGGCCCTAACAAGGGCCCTAGCAACGGCCCTAACAACGGCCCTAGCAACGGCCCTAACAATGGCCCTAACTACGGCCCAAGGAACGGCCCTAACAACGGCCCTAGCAACGGCCCTAGAAACGGCCCTAGCAACGGCCCTAACAAAGGCCCTAGCAACGGCCTTAACAAAGGCCCTAGCAACGGCCCTAACAACGGCCCTAGCAACGGCCCTAGCAACGACCCTAGCAACGGCCCTAGCAACGGCCCTAACAAGGGCCCTAGCAACCGCCCTAGCAACGGCCCTAGCAACGGCCCTAGCAACGGCCCTAAAAACTTAAACAATTCTAAACCCTAAACCTTAAACCATAAATGTTAAACCATAAATCTAAGAATAACCATAACCCTAACCCTAACCCTAAACCTAAACCTAACCCTAACCCTAACCCTAACCTTAAGCCTAACATAACCACATAACCCTAACTCTAACCCTCACCCTAACCCTAACCATAACCCTAACCCTAACCTTACCCTAACCCTAACCCTAACCCTAACCCTAACCTTAAACATAACCCTAACCTTAACCCTAACCCTAATCTTAACCCTAACCCTAACCCTAACCCCTAACCCTTACCCTAACCCTAACCCTAACCCTAACCCTAACCGTAACCCTAACCTAACCCTAACAATAACCCTAAACCTAACCCTAACCCTAACCTTAACCCTAATCCTAACCCTAACCCTAACCCTAACCCTAACCGTAACCGTAACACTAAAC